>NC_056729.1:487248352-487548352 GCF_019279795.1 Protopterus annectens
TTCCATCAGCCTCACCACCTGAGGACTACTCCTTTGGGGAAACCCTACATACCATGAGGGAGCATTTCCACTAGGAAGGCCAGGATTACTCAGAATCCAAGAAAAGGCTCAGAGACTTCCTTTTATTAGCTCAACACAGACCCCTTGCTATTTCGCCAGTGTTAGATATTGTGGATGATGTGTATACTGAATCCATCTTAAATCCTGATTCCTTACCTCCAGCCCCTGTTAAACCTGACAGATTCTACAGAGTCCCTGGCTCACTTAAATTTCTGTATAAAAGCCCTGTAGCTGATCCTGAAACTATTTCTCAGGGACCCAAAGGAGTTAAGGCCTCATCAGCCAAGAATCCAGTTCCCTCTGACAGGGATTCCAGAGCATTAGACAGATGGGGAAAGAAAGTATATATGTCTGCAACTTTAGCAATGAGAGCCTTAAATTGCCAGTTTCACATGCTAAAATATCAGCAATTTTTACTGTCTCAGTTAAAACAAAAAATGCTTCCAGAATCAGATCCTCCTAATTTTAAAGAAATGCAGGATTTATTGCATGCAGCTGAACAAGTGGGAATGCATACTTTGCAATGTGGTTTTGATTCTCTAGAAGTCTCCTGCAGAGCAGCAGTTACAGGCTCTGTCATTAGAAGACATGCTTGGTTAAAAGAACATACGTTACCAGATCATGTTAAAGCAAAATTATTGGATGCACCTTTGCAACAGGATGTGTTATTTGGAGTTAAGGCAGAAGAGGTATTAAAGAAAATGGAGGATACGGCAAAATCTATGCAAACGGTGAAGGATTTCTTACAGGTTCAGCTTCCTAGATTTAGCAGAAACTGGCCAACTAAGGATTGGTCCTTTCCAATTACAGACAGACCTCAAAGGGGAAGATACAGACGTCCAAGAGGTACGAGGTCAAACACAAGGTCCTTACAGGCCTCGACAATGGGTTGCATCAGGCCAGAAAGAAGGGGAAAACAGGCCCCAACCATATAAAAAGCAGCTCCAATGACTTCCCACTACAGCTGCCAAACAAATCCTTCTTGGCAGCCCCCTTGGGAGGAAAACTGGCACTCTTCTACCACAATTGGCAAATGATCACCAAAGACAAATGGGTTCTCAGCATTGTATTTCAAAGTTACAGGTTCCACTTTCACACTCTGCCAAGGTTAAAAGGAATGCCAAATCTGCCACCAAATCAATGGGCAGAGGCTCAAAAACAAATTACAGCACTCATGGATATGAGAGCTATTCAAAAGGTACCATCTCAGGAGCAAGGACAAGGATTTTACTCAAGACTCTTTCTGGTACCCAGAAAGGACAAAGCCTGGAGGCCCATTCTGGATCTTTCATCTCTAAACACTTACCTGGATGTTCCGAAATTCAAAATGTTGACATTACAGCAGCTTCTTCCCATGCTGGGCAAGAAAGCTTGGCTCGTGACTTTGGACCTCAAAGAGGCATACCTGCATGTCCCTATCAGATAAAACTACAGAAGATACCTCAGATTCATAGCTGGTTCAATGCACTACCAATTTTCTGCACTGCCCTTTGGCTTATCTACTGCGCCCAGGGTCTTCACAAAGTGTCTGGCACCAGTAATTGCATTTTGCAGACAGAAAGGAATTCAAATTTATCCGTACCTGGACGACGGCCTGATTCAAGCAGAGAGCCGGGACATTCTTCTAAAGCATCTGGCGTTTGTAAAAAAAGTTATTAGGTTGCCTGGGGTACACAGTAAACGAAAAGAAATCAGAACTAGTGCCCTCACAAGAGATTATATTCCTGGGTGCCAGCTTGAACACAATGGCCCAGATGGCTTATCTCATGCCAGACAAACAAGGACAACTGACTCAATACTTTCAATTGATGGCAACAAAGGCCCAACTCCCTGCAAGAAAAATTCTGCAGGCCTTGGGTTACATGGCATCCTGCATACTACTAATTTCATATGCCAGACTGCATATGAGGAAACTACAGTGGTACCTAAAGAATCTATGGTCTCAACACTGTCAAAGTTTGGAAACAGTTATACCACTAGTCCCTTGCCTTCAACAGGAGTTTCAATGTTGGGCTCAAGCTTGCCACCTCAACAAGGGACAGTCTTTTACACAACCCACAGCCAGGCAAACACGGACAACAGATGCATCGGATTATGCCTGGGGAACACACATGGCAGGCAAATGTATTCAAGGCACGTGGCCCGCAGAACAAATGCATCTTCACATCAATCAAAAAGAGATGCTAGCTGTACAAAATGCCCTTATAGCTTTCAAGGACCTGCTGCATCCAGGACAACTACTCCTAAAGACAGAACATCACAGTTATGTGGTACATAAACAAGCAAGGGGGCACTCACTCCTACCCCCTATGCAGACAAGCTATGACCTTATGGAACACCGCTATAAACCTTCAAGTTCATCTGCAAGCGCAATTCCTGCCAGGAGAGAAAAACACACTGGCAGATGACTTAAGCAGAAACATCATGGATCCCCACGAATGGGAGTTGAATCCACAAATATTCAGAATGATAACACAGAAATGGTGGAGCCCGGACATAGATCTGTTTGCATCCCCAATAAACTGCCAGCTACAAAAATTCTGCACAAGGAGTTACCATCCACAAGCATGGAAAGTGGATGCCCTCTCATTCAGCTGGGAGAACCTACAAGTATATGCTTTCCCACCACTACCTCTCCTGCCAAAGGTACTCATAAAAGCCTGGCAGGAAGAGCCAAAGATGATCCTGATTGCACCAGACTGGCCACGCCAGCACTGGTACCCAATCTTAAGGAGCTTAGCACAAGAACCACCCTGGATTCTGCCTCAAATCCCACATCTACTGAATCAGCACAACAAACAAATACTACACAGCCAGCTAAAGACCTTAAACCTAGCTGCATGGAAGATTCCTTAGTCAAGCAAGCAATGCCTCTCTCCAAAGCTGTTATGGATGTCATTCTGGAGGCCAGAAGGCCTAGTACCAGGAAAGCCTATTCGGGTAAATGGAAGAGATTCTGTGCCTGGAACCAAGCTCACAGCCTTGACCCTCTTGTCCCAAACATTCCTCAGATACTACAATACTTAACTGAGATGCTGGACAAAGGACTATCCTTCTCATCCATCAAGATCCACGCCTCTGCCATCTCTGCTTATTACAACATGGATCCACCAATTTTCTCTAATCCTCTGTTAAAACAGTACCTCAGAGGGGCTAAAAACATAAGACCGCCCTGTAGAGCACCTACTCCAACTTGGGACCTCAACTTTGTTTTGGAGAAGCTAACTTTACCTCCTTTTGAGCCAGCCAACACAGCAGAATTAAAATATATCTCTTGGAAAACTGCTGTGCTCCTGGCAATAACATCAGCACGAAGAGTTTCAGAATTACAGGCACTAATGGCAGTGAAACCTTTCCTCATTTTCCACCAGGACAGGGTGTCTTTATGAACTAACCCTACTTTTATGCCAAAGGTGGTATCCAGTGTGGCTCTAAACCAAACTATTCACCTGCCAACCTTTTATCCTAAACCACGGAATAAAGGGGAGAGACTACTGCACTCTTTGGACATTCACAGGCAGTTACACTTCTACTTGGACAAAACCAACGCTTTCAGAAAATCTGAGCAATTATTGGTAGCATATGCTGCAGGAGCACAGGGAAAAGCCATTTCAAAACAGACGATTTCAAAATGGATAGGACATTGTATACGTTTCTGCTACACATACCATGGAAAACCTGTACCTAGCAGCATTAGATCTCACTCCACCAGGGCAACAGCCACTTCAACTGCCTACCTCAGGGGAGTGCCTACCAAGGATATTTTGGAAGCAGCAACTTGGAGTTCTGTACACACCTTCACCAAGCATTACCAGCTGCCTCTTTACTCTAAATCCAGAGCTGGCTTCACCACTGCAGTGCTGCAGGGCCTTATAGCCACCCCTAATGCCTTATAGGACCAGCCACCCTTACTCAGCTTTGGGATTCTACCCAAGTGTAATGACTGCAGCAGTGTAACACGATGAACATAGTACAGTTTTGTACCTACCATAAATGTAGATGTTCGAGTGTATACACTGCTGCAGTCCAGGTTACCCTCCCTCCTTCCCCTCTTACTGGCTGGTACGTACCTATGTCCTTTACCCTTACTACCTATGGGGAGTATTTGCTGGTAGCTGTAAGTTGTTTTTTGCTTTTCTTATGTATGTTTTATTAGCAATTGGAATTGCCTACATATTTAGAGGCACCTGACATCTGGGACAAGAAAAACTGAAGAAAATGGCGTCGGCTGCATCTTATATACCCCTGTCGCACTGACGTAAGGGAGGAGGCGACAGCAATCGACGCCGGACCACGACTTTGGAACTCAGGCCGACTGGGGAACTGCTTGACGGCAGGATAACCCAAGTGTAATGACTGCAGCAGTGTATACACTCGAACATCTACATTTATTGTAGGTACAAAACTGTACTTTTCTTCTGGCTGATTATAGGTAGTGCCATCGACAGCCAACTCAGTACATTACTGAGTGTTTTCCTAAAGTTTTTGGAACATAACTAAAAATGTTTTGTGATTATCCTTCACTTGGGAGGGTGTTTAAGTCTTGTATTTAGCTTGACTGGTTCCCTGATTTGCCTTTTGAGACTAATAGGAGAATTTTTTTTCTCTGTTGTGCACCCTCCAGCGTACTTCTAGACAGGAATTTCTTTCTTCTCTTGTATAGTCTATCTACGCCAGGGGTCCACCTGGGTTTATTTTCATCAGGTACTGCCATTTCAATGCATTTGTTTAAGTGGTTGTACAGGGCGTTTGTGTATACTTCTGATAGGACTCTGTGGTTTCAGGGTTAGAGGGAGCTTTAAAAATTACCTATATTATCACTTAATAGAAGGTAGTTTGCCTTGGAAAAATTCTTTAGGGTGTTAGGATTTGATGAGGGTATTACTGTTACATTTATTTGAAAGGAGACCAATTTATGATACAATGTTACCAATAAGGACATTTCGCTGTGGGGGTGGGGGGTGCAATGCTCCCACATGTTTGTGAGTACTATGTCAAGGAGATATGAGCCTCTAGTGAGAGTGAAGACCAACTGTTCCAGAGCAATTTTATTGACAAAGTGCAGGAATCTCTGAGCCTGCATGTTAGTGGTCATATATGTTTCCCAATTTATGGAGGGGCACTTAAAAATCAACCATGAGAAGTCTGTTAGGCTGAATGGCAAATAATTTTAGTAACTTCAGGTATGTGAAGCGATTTTCATGGTTCATGGTTGGGGACCTGTAGCTAGCGATGATGTGGGGGTATTTTGCCTATGGTCAGCTGGACATGGAGTAGCTCAAGCTAGTCATCCTGTTGACCAGTCAAGAGGTGTGATTGTTTTTATGTAAATGGAAACACCTCCTCCTCTTGCTTTTTGTTTTCAGAGGGTGCTCTGAATGTGTGATGGGCATTGTAGCCTTGCACTGCTGTGGTGCTTTCTGCAGCCGTGAACCATGTCTCTGTAAAACTGCACAGACATCAGCACTGTCCAGGGCAAGGAGAGCTTCCACTGAGTGCAGTTTCTTGTTAAGACTCCTAGCATTGAGCAATAGTACCTTCAGCTTGGCATTAGAATTGTGCCTGAAAAAAGATATCAAAAGATCACTTAACCAGAAATTAGCATCACAGTTGTGTGAAAACCTAATCATGGTCTGTCTTCCCACAGCCTTCATCCTTCAAGTTATGCACCTAGGTCTACAATCGAACACCTTCTTTTCCATATATTCCTATTCACAACCGTTTTCACTCACTTGGTTTATTGTATTCCTCATTTTCTGCATGTCCCACTAACCTTCACACAGTACTACTTTTCTGCCTGTCACAACAGCACTGTTGCCTATTTATTTTCAACTGTTACTATTTCTGCATTTTTAACCCCTCTGTCTTCCCATAACCATTAAGAGAGCTGCGGACTGTGATGTGTCAGATGATTTTACCAGTTTTTATGTTTCAGAATGAGCCTGTTTCTTGGTAGCAGGGCCTGCTTGGTGTTGAATGCTTTACCTCTCAAGGATGCTGGAATGTGTAGAGTTTTTAACGTACAAAACTTTTATTATTTATTTGTTTAAAATTTGTTAGCCAAGGTAAAGCACTAATCCACCTAGACCATATTTAGAGGTTCGTAGGTAAGTATTAGGTAATCAGTCTGCAGACCATTACAAGCCTAACAAAAACAAAAATTCAGACGTTTCCTCCAGCCACAAACAGATCATGACAAGATAGACTTGGGGGGGGGGGGGATTAGAGGCAGTTGTCTAGGTTTACCTCAAAGGTGACAAGGATGCAACTCATTCCAGAGGTAAGGGATACACTGGGATGTGAATCTATCATGCCAACATGTTTTATTTATCTATTTATGAAAGTTTAGTTCCTTTAATTGCATATTTTAAGGACTGTTTGTCCCATGAAGGAATTGGAGGTCAAAGGGGTTTGGATCCTTTATGTCTCAAACGGCTAGACACAGATCTCCATGGAGGAGTCTGCATGAGGCTGAGTACAGAGAGAGGGAGAGAGCTGCCAGTCTGTCCTGATAAATAGTATTTTTGAGGCCACTAATCTTTTTATTTATGAATCTCTGAAGTCTCAATTTGACTGTGAGCTACATGCCAAAACTTGCGTTATATTCATAATGGGTCTAATGAGTAATGGGTAGGAAGGAATTAAGACAACTTTGCATCTGCTGGAGATGCCTTTGCAAATTAAATGATACAGATGGAAGGCTTTCTGAATTACTGCAGAGACATGATGGTCAAATGATAAGGAGCTTTTACAAAAATGCCCATACCCTTATGACAGTGTCTGATTGGAGTGGCGTGCCCCTTTATTTGAATTGGTCAGTATGTATGCATGGGTAAGCTAGACAGAGTTAAAGATGTCATATCAGTTCTGTTTAAAGTTTAACAAAGCTATTAGAATAAAATGATGGAAGGTAGTTTCTTCCTGCTTAACTGACAAATACTTAGTCCCTTAAGAAGCATTCATTAAAAAAAATATTTCTTAAGGAGTTTTTTGTTGTTCAGAAAGTTGAGAGAAATTCATATATATATGTACAATCAGAACAATAGTAAAAATCATAAAAGTATTTGAACAAACAAGAGAGTTGATCTTGATTATATGGTGTAAACAAGTATGCAATATAAAAATTAGAACGATCAGAAAAGAACTTAAAACAGTAACAGCTTAGTCCCCTCCTCCTCAATGTTTACTTAAATACATTGATCCAAGGGTAGACTTCTCTGAGTTTAGATTAACTGTAATATGTAATAAGTAATGTAATATGTAGTAAGCACATACTGTTAGGCTTAATAACCTTCATCTCTGTACAAAGTGAATCAGAAATTTAGTATATTGTTGAAAATTTCAGACTGTATGTTAGAATACTGTGTAGAACTTATAAAATATGAAGTATGCATCTTTTTTGTCAACAGATTATTTTTAGTAAAATAGGCTATTTGCTATTTATTTTCTTCAAGTCCTTTCTGTTTCATCTGTTGTAACATTGATATAATTTTGATAGTTGTTAAACGTTTAGCTGCTGTATCTGTGAATTCAGACCAGTTCATATTTTTACTACATAACCATGTCTGTCAGATGAAGAGCTTTAAGAGAGAGGAGACAATGGTGCAGATTCAACAAAGGCTACATGGTCCACTAAGGCTGTCTGCACGTGGTGGTGCAACGCACATATGGTAGCATGCCATTTTGTATTCAGTAAGTGGCTGTGCACACCATGTAAAGTCTCACAAACACTGTAAACACCATGGCATGTTAATGACAGCATAAGCAGCTGAACTGTATATTAATCAACCAATGGGAGCTATTCAACAAGCTGTAAAGCAATTGTGTAGACTGGGTGTAGGTATTTCCCTGTGAATTCCCAAACCTATTGGAATACATTCACAGAAACTACTGTACATGGAAACAATGTTAGGGGCTGCTGTTGCTCTTATACACGTGTATATACAACGAGCACAAGTCTGTGCTGCTACTGCTGCTGCTAATATACCTCAGCCAAGAAGGAGAAGGGTATTTAGGCTCCTTTTAACTTACCATGGGCTGGATGATATGGAAATTATAATGTGCTGCAGGGTTGATAGAGACACATTACAAGAACTCTGTAACCTCTGTCGTCCACAGCTGAGAGCAAGGGCAAACTTAAGGGAATCAGTACCTGTGGAGACTAAGGTATGTGTACCACTTAGAATATTAGCTACAGGAACCTTTCAGAAGCCAACAGGGGTTATGCTGGGGATATCACAGGCATCAGCATCCAGGATCCTACATAATTTCCTGAATGCTATGCTACAACATGCCAGTAATTACATATAGTTTCCCCATACACATGAGGACAGAGGTACAACTGTGCAGGATTTCTACCCTAGTAAGGTCACCATAACCATACACAGGTGAGGAGACAGAGAGGGAACCACCAGCCTTTGTGGTTATAGGTAGGCATAGTCATACACAGTATGCCCTCTCCCTGGCCAAGAGGCAACGGGCAGCACACATGTTCCCCACCTAAGGGGGTAAAATCTGCATCCTTTGCACATACATACAATAACATTGATGCCAGGCAACACAACTGTTACATACCCATGTAATGGCTACGTACTGCTAGCATCACACAGACTGAGCCCAAAGTAAATCACTTATAACTGCTGGACTATGAAGGTTAGTGTTGAACATGGAATATGACAATAAATGTCTAAGAACACAAATGAATGGCAGATCCTTGCATACTGTTACTTGCTAATGTAACTAAGTATAAGGTGTGTGATATAAGGTTGCTCTCTTTGTAACATGTCACACTCACACAAATAACAATGTGTAGTCCAAAACAAGGAATACCAAAGGAGTACTGTATTTTTTACCACAGAAATACCAGGAAGACTACACAATTGCAAGAGCAAATCTCTTGAAACCTATCTTTTGCTGTGGAAACACACAAATAGTACTTGGCTCCCCCATCCCGAAAACAACAGGAAAATGATAGTTTATACAGTCCAAAGAATAACACACAATTCACTTGATGTTCTTCGTGTTTCACTGTTGCAGACATCACACTTGGGTTATCTGCCTGTAGGTAGTCCTCAGTCAGCCCGAATACCAGAGACTTAGTATTTCTGCATCGGTTGCTGTCACTCCAGGACTGACGTCAGGTCATCAGGGGTATAAAACTAGGCAGCCAATGCCATTACATCAGTCTTTCTTGCCGAGGAGCCCGAAGCAGAAGCAGTTTGCACGAGTGCCGGTCGGCCGCTACCTGAGTTTTCATTTCCGAATTGAATCATCCTGAAGTCTTCTAAAGCTAAGTACCCCATTGGGGATCTTTTCTTCTTGCACTAACCGATGTCAGATAAAGTTTACAATTGTCTCACCTGTGGAAAGCAAATACGACACCGAGATTTCCATTCTTACTGCATCACCTGTTTAGGTCCAGACCACAACATTCCTTGCTGTTGGTTTTATGCTTTGTTCAACGCCTGAACTGTTCATCGTTAGGCCGTTATTGTCACTAAATACTTTCGCTCTCGATCTCCGTATTCCGAAATGGCTTTGGTAAGCCATCTGACTACCGATCTTCTGAAAAAAAATGTAAAGATAAAGACATAGACAGACCACACAGGTCCAAAACTGCTAACAACGTTTCTGTTAAGCTAGTTGCCAGTTCGCCGGTACTCAGTGAAGAGCTTTTGCAGCCCCTGATGCCTGCTTCGATGGATTTGCAGGCCACTGCTGAGACCCATTCAAAGTCCGGTATGCCGCGAGACTCTTCTTTGACTACGGAACCTGCGGCTGTCTCTACCTTGGATAGGTCCGGAGCCACTGAGCAGGCACCAGCTTCTGAGGAAGTTCTTCGATTTACCGATACTTGACACAAACTGATGACTTCTTTTGCATCATCAGTTTTGTCTAAAACTACCGAGTGTCTAAGGCTAAAAGTACAAGTTCACCTAAAAAACCAATGACCCAGTCTCAAGCACCTGCTTCCTTGCCACAATCTCAAATGCTTAAAATGGCAGAAGACCTGATCATGCAGATTAGGGGAAGCCAGCCTTTCCCTGCTAAGAGAAAAAGGGACTTGTCCCCAGCAGCTTTAACTGACCAAGAGTCCGATGACTGATGTTTCTGAATATGAAGACATGCCTTTAACAGCTTACGAGGAGTCAGGTGCTGAGGAATCCTTTCCCTCTGCTTCCCCTCCGGAGGAGTTTTCTTTTGGTGAAACCCTTCATACTTTGAGAGCATTTCTACTGAGAATGCCAGGATTATCCTCAGTCCAAAAAGGGACTCGGAGAATTTTTAGATTTGCCACAACATAGACCCTTAGCTATCCCTCCTGTTCTAGATGTTGTGGATAATGTCTTTGTGGAATCCAATCTGACTCCTGATACTTTACCCCCTGCTCCAAGGAAACCAGACAGGTACTACAGAGTTCCTGACTCTCACAAATTTCTTTTCAAAAATCCTACTGCTGACCCAGAGT
Organism: Protopterus annectens; assembly: GCF_019279795.1. Classification (NCBI taxonomy): domain Eukaryota; kingdom Metazoa; phylum Chordata; order Ceratodontiformes; family Protopteridae; genus Protopterus; species Protopterus annectens. The sequence continues at coordinate 487,258,881 of NC_056729.1, forward strand.
TCATTTCCCAAGGGCCTAAAGGTATAAAGGCAACTACAGCTAAGAATCCCACCCCTTCGGACAGGGATTCCCGAGCTTTAGACAGATGGGGTAAAAAAGTATACACCTCTGCAACTCTAGCCATTAGGGCATTGAATTGCCAGTTTCACATGCTGAAATACCAGCAACATATTATGGAACTTATTAAGCAAAAAATTATCTACTTTTACAGACTGTGCAGAAAACAAAGAATTACAGGAGCTTATGCATTCTGCAAGCCATGTCAGCAAGCATACCTTGCAATGTGGGTTTGACGCCTTAGAAGCATCTTGCAGAGCAGTAGTCACTGGTTCTGTACTGAGAAGGCATGTTTGGCTTAAGGAACAGACCTTGCCAGACCATGTCAAGTCAAAATTACTAGACGTCCCTTTGAATAAAGACAGTTTGTTTGGCACCAAAACAGAAGAGGCTCTGAAAAAGATGGAAGAAAAAGCTATGTCTGTGCAGACAGTCAAAGATTTTTTGCAGGTGAAGCCTCCAAGATTCAGTAGGCATTGCATCTTTCCAGCCCCCTCAAGGCTATCTCAAACTAGACCCAGGGGAAACAGACCCCCCAGATTACAGTCTCAGGGTATGCAGAGATCTAAGCAATGCAGTACCTTCACTTCTAAAACAAGGAGTGCTAAGCCACCCCCTTATGGAAAGAATTCATAATGGCTTGTCAACCCCACTCCTCACCTCTGCCCAATTGCTCATGCCCCTAGGAGGAAAACTTGCCCACCATGCAAAAAACTGCTTCTCCATCAGCAAAGACCAATGGGTCCTCAACATTGTATCCCAGGGGTACAGATTTTACTTCCACACACTGCCAACCTCGAAAGGATTCCCAGACCTTCCTCCAAACCAGTGGGCAGAGGCAAAAAAACAAGTTCAATCACTGCTCTCCATAATGGCAATTCAACCTGTTCCTGCAGAACAGATAGTCAAGGGCTTTATTCCAGACTTTCCCTGGTACCCAGAAAAGAGGGCACTTGGCACCCAATCCTAGATCTTTCTATTCTAACCACCTTCCTGGTGGTACCAAAATTCAAAATGCTTACCCTTCAGCAGCTTCTTCCTATGCTGTCCAAGGAGGCCTGGCTAGTCACCCTAGACCTAAAAGAAGCTTATCTGCACATTCCTATCAGGGAATCATGCAGGAAATATCTACGTTTCATGGCAGGATCTATGCATTATCAGATGTTCATCGTGATGTCCTTCGTCTTCCATTGCTGCAGTCCTGACTATTGGGTATAGTCCGCGTCCAGTCGGCCCGAATACCAGAGTATAAGGCTGACGTCGGTCAGGGCGCATTAGACTGACGTCAGTACGTCAGGGTACTAATGCGCATGACCGACGTCATATCCTCAGTCTTTTTTGCCGCATGGTCCGATGCAGAAGCAATTTTGCGAGTGCAGGTTGGCGTACTGAAATATTTCCGAAACCGGAGTTTCAGACCGAAACAGAGTTGGCTAAGTACCCCGTTGGGGAACATTTTGGTTTTTTTCTTGCCTCAGTATTTTACCGGATGTCAGAAAAAGTGAATAACTGTATTTCTTGTGGGAAACAGATACCTCATAGGGATTATCATACCTTGTGTATACCTTGTTTAGGGCCTGAGCACGGCGTTGTTGGTTGCCGCTCTTGTGCTAGGTTTAACAAACGCACTATTAAGAGGAGGTTAGACTGTGCCAGGTTAGTGTTTGGGAAGCGTTGCAATTATAAAATGCCGTCGGATGCTCCGACGCCCGCTTCCTCCAAGAAGCGCAAGGATAAAACAGTGAAGCCTAGGGTTGAGGAACCGGCAGTCCCGGACGTCGGTTCTTTAGAAGGCTCAGTGGAGCCGGAGGTTTTGCCAGGAGTTTCCATGGAGTCCCAGGCAGAAACTATACTCTTACAGGATGTGCCTTCTCAAGAGGTAGGCCAGGCTGAGGGGGCTTCTCAGGTGACTGTTCTTCCCTCTCTTCCCAAGGTAGTTAGAGCTTCTCCTTCTGTTGCCAAAGCTTCTTTAAGAGGTAGGCCTAGTTCAGCTTCAGTGGGGGCTTCTCCTAGCATTTCGGGTTCTGTACCTAAGAAACATATGCTTAAAATGGCAGAAGATTTGATTACTATGATTAGGGTTCTATGCCCCGCCTGATAAGAGGCCTAGGGTGGAACCGAGTTTGATAGTTTTGAACAGTGTTCAGAGGCTTCAGAATCTTCTGTGGAAGATATGCAGGAGTATCCCACTTATTCTGATTCTGATGTGGATGATTCCACTCCTACAGCTTCTCCGCCTGAGGATTTCTCATTTTCAGAGACCTTGCATTCCATGAGGGAGCACTTTAAATGGGAAGGCCAGGATTACTCTGACTCCAGGAAAAGGCTTAGGGAGTTCTTGTTTTTACCCCAGCATAGGCCTTTAGCTATTCCTCCTGTGTTGAATGTGGTGGAAGATGTTTTTGCAGAGGCTTCCCTGAACCCTGATTCTTTGCCTCCTGCTCCTGTTAAGCCTGATAGATATTATAGGGTGCCCGAAGCTCATAAATATTTGTTTAAGAGTCCTAGGGCGGACCCAGAAACTATTTCCCAAGGGCCTAAGGGTGTAAAGGCTTCTGTGGTTAAAAATCCTGTTCCCACTGATAAAGAGGCAAGGGCTTTGGATAGGTGGGGAAAGAAAATGTATACTTCTTCCACTCTAGCCATGAGAGCTTTGAATTGTCAGTTTCACATGCTAAAATATCAGAATTATCTCCTTTCACAATTGAAATCTAAGGTGGATGCTTTGGCAGAAGGTATTGAGTGTAAAGAGTTGCTGGATTTGGTTCATGTGTCTGAACAAGTGGGTAAGCATTCTTTGCAATGTGGTTTTGATGCTGTACAGGCCTCCTCGAGGGTGGCTGCTACCAGTTCTGTTCTTCGCAGGCATGCCTGGTTGAAGGATCAGAATTTAGCTGAGCATGTTAAGACAAGGATTTTGGATGCTCCTTTACAGTCTGATGTGTTGTTTGGATCACCTGTGGAAGCAGTTTTAAAGAAAATGGAGGACAAAGCTAAGTCTATGCAAACTGTTAAAGATTTTTGCAGGTGCAGCCACCGAAGTTTAGTAGAAATTGGCCTGCTAAGGGGTGGACATATCCTGTTTATGATTCTCAGTCTAGGGGTAGGTCTAGGCGTGGTAGGGGCAGGGCTCAAGGTTCTTTTAGGCCTAGTACAGGTGTTCACCTGCTCAGACTTCTGGTGAGGGCAGGGGTCAGTCCTTTCGTAAACAGACCCAATGACCTGTCTTTTCAGCTGCCAGCAGATTCACGTTTGGCAGCTCCTTTAGGAGGAAGACTGTCTCTTTTCAAAGAAAATTGGGACTTAATTACTCAAGACAAATGGGTGTTGGATATCATTCACCACGGTTACAGATTTTATTTCCATACAATGCCCCCTTTCAAAGGCATGCCAGACGTTCCTCCTCCACAAAGAAAAGAGGCTCACAAGCAAGTTTCTCAGTTACTGCACATAGGGGCCATTCAGCCAGTCCCTGTATCAGAAAGGGGCCTAGGATTTTATTCCCGCCTGTTCCTTGTACCAAGAAGGGAAACACGTGGAGACCAATTTTGGATTTATCTATCCTCAACACTTATCTGGACATTCCCAAGTTCAAGATGTTGACGTTACAACAGCTTTTACCTCTGCTGGGCAAAAATCACTGGATGGTAACTTTAGATCTCAAAGAAGCTTACCTTCATGTGCCTATAAGGCTAAGTTGCAGGAAGTATCTGCGGTTTCGAGCTGGAAATTCTCATTATCAGTTCTCTGCATTGCCCTTTGGCTTATCTACTGCCCAGAGTATTCACAAAGGTTCTGGCTCCAGTGATAGCTTATTTCAGGCTTCAAGGAATTCAAATCTATCCTTACTTGGACGACTGCCTGATTCTGGCTCAGGAAAAAGAAGTTCTTCTACAGCACCTGGAATATGTTATCGCAGTGCTAAGATGCCTAGGGTATTCTGTGAAGGAAATAAAGTCCAGTCTAGTACCCTCTCAAGACATGTGCTTTCTGGGTGTGAGACTGAATACAGCAGCCCAGATGGCCTTTTTAACCCCGGACAAACAAAAGAATCTGTCACTTTACTTCCATCAACTATCTCATCAGTCCGTGCTGACTGCAAGGACAGTCCTTCAAGCATTAGGGTTCATGGCATCTTGTATTCTGGTGCTTCCCAATGCCAAACTGCATATGAGGAAGTTACAATGGTATCTCAAAATGTATGGACACAGCACTGCCAGGATTTGGACACTGTCATTCAAATAATACCTTGCCTTCAAAAAGAATTCTTGTGGTGGGCTCAGGAATGTCACCTAAACAAGGGACTCTCTGTGACCCGGCCAGAGGCAAGTCAGATCTTAACGACAGATGCCTCGGACATTGCTTGGGGAGCTCATCTAAATGGAAAGTGGATACAAGACAAGTGGCCTGCCAGACTACAGCATCTACATATCAACATGAAAGAGATGTTAGCAGTCCAGTTTGCATTAATGGCTTTCAAGGAGTTACTTCTTCCAGGGCAGGTGTTGATTCTAACAGACAACACAACTGTCATGTGGTACATCAACAAGCAAGGGGGAACACATTCTTATCCTCTATGCAGGCAAGCAATGATTTTATGGGAGACTGCGCTAAGCCTGCAACTAACTCTTCAGGCAAGGTTTCTGCCAGGAGCACAGAACTCCTTAGCAGATGTGTTAAGCAGACAAATCATGGATCCCCACGAGTGGAAACTGGATCTTCATGTATTTCAGAAACTGACAGTGTCATGGGGAACTCCAGACATAGATCTGTTCGCTTCTCCACTAAACCACCAGCTGCCAAAGTATTGCACAAAGGGGTTTCATCACACAGCTTGGAAAGTGGATGCTCTGTCTTTCAGTTGGAAAAACCTTCATGTGTATGCCTTTCCACCTCTACCTCTTCTTCCAAAGGTACTGTTAAAGGTCAGACAAGACAGGCCAAAGATGATTTTGATAGCTCCAGACTGGCCTCGCCAACACTGGTACCCTCTACTACGGAGTCTGGTAAAGAAGCCTCCATGGCCTTTACCTCTGATTCCTCATCTGTTATCTCAGAAGGACGGTCATTTGCTCAATGTCAAGCTACACTCTCTTCATCTAACAGCTTGGCATATTCTGTGTTGAAACACAGCAGGTCTCAACTTCCTCAACAAGTTTTAAATGTGATTATGGAAGCTAGAAGACCTAGTACAAGGAAAGTGTATGCAGAAAAATGGAAGAGATTTTTATTTTGGAGTACAGCAAAGCATTTGGAGATTTCTGAGCCTAATTTGAATGTGGTTCTTCAATATCTTACTGAATTATTGGACAAAGGTTTGTCCTTCTCTTCCATAAAGATTCATGCTGCAGCAATTTCAGCTCACTATGATTGTGACCCACCTTTGTTTTCGCATCCTTTGTTCAAGCAGTTTCTTAGAGGGGCAAAGAATATAAGACCCCCACGTAGAGCTCCTACTCCTGCTTGGGATCTCAATTTTGTGTTGGAAAAACTTACTCTACAACCTTTTGAGCCTGCAGCTACTGCTGAATTGAAATACTTGTCATGGAAGACTGCTTTTCTGTTGGCCATTACTTCTGCAAGAAGGGTGTCTGAGTTGCAGGCCCTTATGGCAGTAGAGCCCTTTTGATTTTCCATAAGGATAGGGTATCATTACGTACTAATCCTTCTTTTATGCCTAAGGTGGTTTCTAGTGTGGCTTTAAACCAAACTATTCATTTGCCTACGTTTTTGCAGATCCTCAAAATAAAGGGGAAAGATTTTGCACACTTTAGATGTACACAGGCAATTGCGTTATTATTTAAGCAGGACTAAGGATTTTAGGCAGTCTCAGCAGTTGTTTGTTTCTTTTGCTTTGAGTTCTCAGGGCAAGCCTGTGTCAAAACAAACTATTTCTAGGTGGATTGGCTTTTGCATTGCATTTTGTTATTCCCATCATGGCAAGGAGATTCCAGCTGCGATTAGGCCTCATTCCACTAGGGCTACTGCCACTTCAACAGCATTTCTAAGGGGTGGCAACTAAGGATATTTTGGAAGCAGCTACTTGGAGTTCAGTGCATACTTTCTCTAAGCATTATCACCTTCCTATCTACTCTAAGTCTAGGGCTGGTTTTGCCACAGCTGTTTTGCAAGGCATGTTGTCAGCTCCTACTTCTTTGTAATTTGCCAGCCTCCCTTACCTCTGCTTTGGGATTCTACCCAATAGTCAGGACTGCAGCAATGGAAGACGAAGGACATAGTACAGTTTTGTACCTACCATAAATGTAGATGTTCGAGGATTCCATTGCTGCAGTCCAATTTACCCTCCCTCCTTCCCCTCTCTATTTAGGGGTGGTTGTGTAGGTGAGTTTACATGTTTATATTTTTGTATATATTGTTGTATATATTGTACATGTTTTTGGTGCAGGTTTTTTGGGACTTGTCTTTTTAGGGTCTTCTGACATCTGGGGCAAGAAAAGACTGAGGATATGACGTCGGTCATGCGCATTAGTACCCTGACGTACTGACGTCAGTCTAATGCGCCCTGACCGACGTCAGCCTTATACTCTGGTATTCGGGCCGACTGGACGCGGACTATACCCAATAGTCAGGACTGCAGCAATGGAATCCTCGAACATCTACATTTATGGTAGGTACAAAACTGTACTTTACACTGCTGCAGTCATTACACTTGGGTTATCCTGCTGTCGGGTGGTCCCGCAGTCGGCCCGAATTCCAAAGTCTTGGTCCGGCGTCGGTTGCTGTCGCTTCTTCCCTGACGTCAGTGTGCCAGGAGTATATAAGATGCATCCGACGCCATTTTCTTCAGTCTTTCTTGCCGCGCGGTGCCCAATGCAAAAGCAGTTCGCAAGTGCCGATCGGCCAACTCCTGAGATTTTCGAAGTCAAATTTCAGATCCGAAGTCTTCAGTAAAGCTAAGTACCCCATTGGGGAAACTTTTTTCTTGCCTCAGACCGATGTCAGAAAAAGTTAATAATTGTATTTCTTGTGGGAAGCAAATACCTCATAAGGACTACCACTCTTACTGTATTCCATGCTGATCACGACGTCACCAGTTGTCGGTTTTGTGCTAGATTTAACAAACACACTATAAAAAGACGTTTTGATTTTGCTTTGCACTACTTTGGCCGAAGGTTCAATTATACGATGCCATTGGATCAGCCGACGACCTCAGTACCGAAAAAACGCAAAGACAAGGATAAAGACAGGCATCCGAGGTCCAAAACCGACGATGAAACCTCTTCTAGGCCAGTCACCGGTTCACCGGTTCTCAGTGAGGCACTTTCGCAGCCCCTGACACCCACTACCTCAGAGCCACAGGCCGCTTATGACTCCCACGTGGAGACATCTAGGCCTCTGGAAACTCAAGGTATTGGGCCTACGGAAACTAATCCCTCAGATGGGTCCAGAGCCGCTGAGCAGGCATCGGATTCTGAGGGTGTTTTCAGACCTTCACAACTCACCATTAAAACAACAGCCAAGACAAAGGTACCATTAAAGACAAAGAAACAAGTACAGCATTCTCCTGGACAGTCCTCCATGCCTAAGAAACAGATGCTTAAAATGGCCAAAGACCTCATTACTTTAATCAGGGGTTCCCATCCCCCTCCTGAAAAAAGGGCCTAAGCATGATACAGACTATGACTCCACTGATCAGGTTTCCATTTCCTCTGATTCCTCTTCAGACCAGGGATACTCTCTACCCCTTATGAGGACTCTGATGCTGATGTATCTATCCCTTCAGCCTCTCCTCCTGAGGATTATTCATTTGGGGAAACTTTATATACCATGAGAGAGTCTTTCCATTGGGAAAGCCAGAATTACTCAGAATCCAAGAAAAGGCTCAGGGATTTCCTCTGATTGCCACAACACAGGCCCCTGGCTATTCCGCCTGTGCTGTGATATTGTGGATGATGTGTTCTCTGAATCCAGTTTATCTCCTGACTCTTTGCCCCCTGCTCCAGCCAAGCCAGATAGGTATTATAGAGTCCCTGACTCTCACAAGTTTCTTTACAAAAACCCTTCTGCTGATCCAGAAACTATTTCCCAGGGTCCAAAAGGGGTTAAGGCTTCCATTACAAAAAATCCAGTACCCTCTGACAGAGATTCCAGAGCTTTGGATAGATGGGGAAGAAAGTATACACTACTGCAACTTTAGCAGTAAGAGCTTTAAATTGCCAGTTTCACATGCTTAAGTACCAACAATATTTAATGGCTCAGTTAAACCAGAAAATGCTTGCAAGCACAGAAGCTCCTGATTGTAAAGAAATGCAGGATTTATTGCATGCAGTTGAACAGGTGGGAAAACATACTCTGCAATGTGGTTTTGATTCATTAGAGGCCTCTTGTAGAGCCGCAGTTACAGGTTCTGTAATTCGAAGGCATGCTTGGTTAAAAGAACAAAGTTTACCGGATCATGTTAAGGCAAAATTATTGGATGCTCCTTTACAGCATGATACTTTGTTTGGTGCTAAGGCAGAAGAGGTGTTAAAGAAAATGGAGGATAAAGCTAAATCTATGCAAACAGTCAAGGATTTCTTACAGGTACAGCCACCTCAGTTTAGCAGAAATTGGACAACAAAGAATTGGTCCTTTCCAGTGTCAGACAGGCCACAGAGAGGCAGATACAGACACCCAAGAGGCAAATCTCAACCCCAAGGCTCAAACAGACATCGACAGTGGGGCACCTCAACCCCAAAAGCTGGTGAGGACAAGTCTCAACCTTACAGGAAGCAGTCACAATGACTTTCCCCTTCGTACGCCAAGCACGTCCCTTTTGGAAGCCCCCTTAGGGGGAAAACTAGCACTTTTTTCTCAAAACTGGCAATCACCCAAGACAAATGGGTCCTGAATATTGTGTCTCAAGGTTACAGATTCCACTTTCATACTTTACCAAGGCTAAAAGGAATGCCAGACCTGCCACAAAATCAATGGGCAGAGGTACAGAAACAAATTACAGCCCTCATGGACATGAGAGCTATTCAAAAAGTACCACAACAGGAACAAGGACAAGAATTTTACTCAAGACTCTTCTTGGTCCCCAGAAAGGACAAGGCCTGGAGGCCCATACAAGACCTTTCAATTCTGAATACTTACCTGGATATTCCGAAATTCAGAATATTGACATTACAGCAGCTTCTACCCATGCTGGGCAAGAAGGCTTGGCTTGTAACTCTGGACCTCAAACAGGCATACCTGCATGTCCCTATCAGACAGAATTGCAGAAGATACCTCAGATTCAAAGCTGGTACAATGCACTACCAATTCTCTGCACTGCTCTCTGGCTTATCTACTGCGCCCAGGGTCTTCACAAAGTGCCTGAACCAGTAATTGCATTTTGCAGACAGGCAGGAATTCAAATATATCCATATCTGGACGACTGCCTCATTCAAGCAGAGACAAAGGACATATTGCTACAGCATCTGGCGTTTGTAAAAAAGTTGCTAATTTCTGTAGCGTACACAGTAAATGAAAAGAAGTCAAAACTAGTGCCCTCGCAACAGATTATATTCCTGGGTGCCAGCTTAAATACAACTACCCAGATGGCTTACCTCACGCCAGACAAACAAGTTCAACTAACTCAATATTTTCAATTGCTGGCAAGAAAGTCCCATCTCCCTGCAAGAAAAATTCTGCAGGCCCTGGGATTCATGGCATCCTGCATACTACTAATACCATATGCCAGACTGCATATGAGGAAATTACAGTGGTACCTGAAAAGTGTTTGGACTCAACACTCTCACAGTTTAGAAACAGTAATACCAATGATTCCCTGCCTACAAGAGGAGTTTCGGTGGTGGGCACAGGCATGTCACCTAAACAAGGGTCAGCCTTTCACCCAACCCACAGCCAGGCAAACTCTAACAACAGATGCTTCGGATTACGCCTGGGGAGCACACATGGCAGGAAAATGCGTTCAGGGCAAGTGGACCACAGACTAGATGCATCTTCACATCAATCAAAAAGAGATGTTGGCTGTTCAAAATGCCCTAACAACCTTCAAGGACCTTCTACATCCAGGACAATTGCTACTAAAGACAGACAACACCACAGTAATGTGATACATAAGCAAGGGGGCACGCATTCTTATCCCCTATGCAGGCAAGCCATGACCTTGTGGAACACAGCTCTAACGTATCAAGTTCACCTACAAGCACAATTCCTGCCAGGAAAGAAAAATACTCTGTCAGACAATCTAAACAGAAATATCATGGACCCTCATGAATGGAAATTGAATCCACAAATCTTCAGCATGGTAACGCAAAAGTGGGGATGCCCAGACATAGATCTTTTTGCATCCCCACTGAATTGCCACTGCAAAAATTCTGCACAAGGACTTATCACAAATAAGCATGGAAAGTGGATGCTCTTCTGTTAAGCTGGAAAAACCTAAAAGTTTATGCCTTCCCGCCACGGCCTCCCCTTTCAAAGGTACTCCTAAAAGCCAAACAAGAAAAACCACAGATGATCCTGATTGCTCCAGACTGGCCACGCCAGCACTGGTACCCTATCTTAAGGAACTTGGCTCAAGGCCCACCATGGATTTTGCCTCAAATTCCACACCTTCTGACTCAACAAAATAATCAGATCCTGCACGGTCAGCTCAAAACCCTAAACCTTGCTGCATGGCAGATACATTAGTCAAACAGACGACACCTCTCTCTAAAGCTGTTATGGATGTCATTCTGGAGGCCAGGAGGCCTAGCACCAGGAAAGCTTACTCAGAAAAATGGAAGAGATCCTGCGCCTGGAACCAGGCTCAAAGCCTTGACCCTCTTGTTCCAAACATTCCTCAGATTTTACAATACTTAACTGAGATGCTGGACAGAGGCCTATCCTTTTTATCAATTAAGATCCACACCTCTGCCATTTCAGCACATTACAACATGGATCCTCCTTTATTCTCTCATCCCTTGCTAAAGCAGTACCTCAGAGGGGCTAAAAACATAAGACCGCCCCGGAGAGCACCAACACCAACTTGGGACCTCAATTTTGTTTTGGAAAAACTGACCCTACCACTTTTTGAGCCAGCCAATCTAAAATTTTTATCATGGAAAACAGCTCTGCTCCTGGCAGTAACGTCAGCACAAAGAGTCTCAGAGCTACGTGCATTAATGGCAGTGGAACCTTTTATAATTTTTCATCAGGACAGGGTATCTTTAAGAACAAACCCTACCTTTATGCCAAAGGTGTTATCTAGCATGGCTCTTAACCAAACCACCCATTTGCCAACTTTTTATCCAAACCCCCAGAATAAAGGGGAGAAACTTCTGCATTCTTTGGACATACACAGGCAGCTACACTTCTACTTGGACAAAACAAAGGCTTTCAGGGAAACTGAGCAACTGTTTGTAGCATATGCTGCAGGATCACAGGGCAAGGCCATCTCAAAGCAGACTATATCCAAATGGATAGGACACTGTATTCGGTACTGCTACACACAGCATGGAAAATCAGTCCCAAATAGCATTAGGCCACATTCCACCAGGGCAACAGCCACTTCAACAGCCTTTCTCAGAGGAGTACCTACCAAGGAAATTTTGGAGGCGGCAACTTGGAGTTCAGTGCACACCTTTACCAAGCATTACCACCTGCCTCTTTACTCTAAATCCAGAGCAGGATTTGCCACTGCAGTTCTGCAGGGCCTCATAGCCAATCCTAACTCTTTATAGACCAGCCACCCAACCTCAGCTTTGGGATTTTACCCAAGTTTAATGACTGCAGCAGTGTAACACGATGAACATAGTACAGTTTTGTACCTACCATAAATGTAGATGTTCGAGTATTCACACTGCTGCAGTCCTCCATCCCCTCTGAACTAGCTGGGCTTATCTATACCTTTCTATCCTATTCAACCTTTGGGGTGTATTTGCTGGTAACTGAAGGTATTGTTTTTATTGTATATTTTTCATTAGCAATATGTATTGCCTACCTACTTGGGGGCACCTGACATCTGGGGCAAGAAAAACTGAAGAAAATGGCGTCAGATGCATCTTATATACCCCTGGCACACTGTCGTCAGGGAAGAAGCGACAGCAACCGACGCTGGACAAGACTTTGAAATTCGGGCTGACTGCGGGACCACATGATGGTAGGATAACCCAAGTGTAATGACTGCAGCAGTGTGAACACTCGAACATCTGCATTTATGGTAGGTACAAAACTGTACTTTCTCTGCACTTCCCTTGGGCTTATCCACTGCTCCCAGAGTCTTCACAAAATGCCTGGCTCCAGCCATTGCCTATCGCAGACAGAGAAACATTCAAATATACCCTTACTTGGATGATTGCCTGATTCAGGCAGACAGTCAGGAAAAGCTGATGCAGCACCTGACATTTGTAAAGAACCTTCTAACTTCCCAGGAGTACACTATCAACGAAAAGAAATCAAAACTAGTACCCAGTCAAATGATTGTATTCCTGGGAGCAAGCGTGGACACAGCCACCCAGATGGCATTTCTTACTCCAGATAAACAAGCCTATCTAACAGGCTACTTCACTCAAATGGCCACCAGAACCCAGCTATCCGCAAGGATAATCCTGCAGGCTCTAGGGTTCATGGCCTCTTGCATTCTGCTAATTCCATGTGTCAGACTGTATATGAGGAAACTTCAGTGGTACTTAAAAAGTCTTTGGTGCAAACATTCTCAGGACCTGGAAACCACCATACCTATCATACCTTGTCTAAGGACAGAGTTTCTTTGGTGGGCAGCAGCATGCAGCCACAACAAGGGGCTTCCCTTTACACAACCCCTCGTCACCCAGACCCTAACCACAGATGCATCAGATTATGCCTGGGGGCACATCTGGGAGACAAGTGCATTCAAGGCCACTGAAGCCCAAGTCAAATTAATCTGCACATCAACCAAAAAGAGATGCTAGCTGTTCAGCATGCTCTGACAGCTTTCAGATCCCTTCTCTCACCTGGACCCCTGCTAATAAAAACAGACAACACCACAGTTATGTGGTACATCAACAAGCAGTGGGGAACCCACTCTTACCCACTCTGCAGGTTAGTCATGACATTGTGGAACACGGCATTGGACATGCAGATCCATCTGCAAGCTCAATTCCTGCCAGGCAAACAAAACTCTCTGACAGACGACTTAAGCAGAAATCTCCTAGATCCACATGAGTGGCAATTAAATCCCAGCACGTTAACCCAGAAATGGGGGATACCAGGGGTAGACCTTTTTGCCTCCCCGTACAATCACCAGATTAGCAAATTCTGTACCAGGACACCACACAGCAGAGCATGGAAAGCGGATGTCCTATCCTTCCAGTGTGTAAACCTCTCAATTTATGCCTTTCCCCCTCTGCCTCTTCTTTCAAAAATACTACTCAAGATAAGACAGGACAGGCCAAGGGCAATCCTGATTGCTCCAGACTGGCCACGCCAGCACTGGTACCCACTACTGTGCAGCCTGTCACTGGTGCCACCATGGCATCTACCTCAGATCCCAGTCCTCCTCACTCAGCAGGAGGGACAGATCCTGCATCCGCAACTGCAAACCCTGAACCTTGCAGCCTGGCATATTCCTTGAATTCTCCCCCAGTGACCAGCCTAAGCAAGCAGGTACTGAACATCATTTTGGAAGCCAGAAGACCCAGTACAAGGAAATCCTATGCTGATAAGTGGAAAAGGTATTATTCCTGGATTCAATCTAAAGGAGCAGACACTGCTCTGCCCTCCTTACCTCTAATCCTGGATTACCTAGCAGATCTACTCCACAGAGGCCTTTCCATCTCTTCCATTAAGATCCATGCCTCTGCTGTCTCGGCTCATTACAACACTGAGCCACCTCTCTTCTCTCACCCTCTCATCAAACAGTTCCTGAGAGGGGCCAACAATTTAAGGCCACCAAGGAGAGCCCCCACCCCGGCTTGGGACCTTAACTTTGTACTGGAAAAGCTCACGACCCCCCCCCCTGCTTTTGAACCTGCAGAGTTAGCAGAGTTAAAATCCCTTTCTTGGAAAACAACCTTGCTTCTTCTGGCCATCACTTCAGCTAGAGGAGTGTCTGAGCCACAAGCATTTATGGCTGTGGAATTCTTCATTATTTTTCATGCTGACAGTCTCCCTCAGAACTAACCCTACTTTTATGTCTAAAGTGGTGTTCAGTGTAGCTCTCAACCAATCTATCCATTTGCCAACCTTCTTTCCCAATCCTCAAAATAAAGGGGAAAGGATCCTGCACTCTTTAGACATGCACAAACAGCTTAGATTCTACCTTGACAGGACTAAGCCCTTCAGAAAATCTGACCAGCTACTACTCAGCTTTGCACCTGGGGCAGAGGGCAAGGCCATATCTAAACAAACTGTTTCCAACTGGATAGCACACTGTATCCATTTCTGTTACAAACGTTATGGGAAACCAACCCCTCAGGGGGTCAGAACACATTCCACCAGGGCAGGCTCTACCTCTACAGCATTCCTCAGGGGTGTCCTTACCAGTGACATTCTAGAAGCTGCTACCTGGAGTTCTGTTCATACCTTCACCAAGCATTACCACCTGCCTATCTTTTCCAAATCCAGGGCAGGTTTTGCTGCAGCAGTCCTGCAGCCCCATTTCTTCTTGACTGCCTCCACCCATTCTTCAGCTTTGGGAAACACAAAGAACATAGTACAGTTGTATACACTTACTATAAATGTAGATGTTCGAATGTATTCACTGTTGCAGTCCTGGTTTTCCACCCTCCAGCCCCCATCTCTCTCTATGTCTCTCTCTCTCTACTTCTCTAAATGTATTACTCACCCCTTACAGGGCTATTGGTATTTACTTTTTCTGGTGGTGTTTTTTCCACCATAAATTAGCTCCCTGTTTGGGGGCTCTTGACATTTGGGGCAAGAAAAACCGATGTAATGATGTCATCTGCCTGTTTTTATGTCCCTGACGACGTGAGGTCATTCCTGGAGCGACAGCAACCGACGCAGAAATATTAAGTCTCTGGTATTCAGGCCGACTGAGGGCTACCTGCAGGCAGAAAACCCAAGTGTGATGACTGCAACAGTGAATACACTTGAACATCTACATTTATGGTAAGTGTACACAACTGTACTTTATAAATGCTTTCCACGCAATTCACACAAAATGTGTACACATTTAGAACAGAAAAGTCAGTTGTATACAATTGCTAGACACCTCTCACTGTGCCCAGCACTCCCATGATGGCATCTGTGGGTCATCTTAGAATCATAACCCCCCTATATCATTGGCAGTATAGTAGTTTACATTGCCATGGAGTAAGGTAGAAGACTGTAAGGTAACAAGTTTTAACAATAACACTTGTAATGATAGTTATAAAGGCTTTCTATCTGTGAAAGTCAATGCATGCCAAAAATGCATATGCCAAGAGTGAACTATAAGAAGTGCGTACAGATAACAGTATATATATATATATATATATATATATATATATATATATATATATATATATATATATATATATATATATATATATATATATATATATATATATATATATATATATGTAAAACAACAGAAGCCTTCTGTGCAGATAAATCAAAAGGGGTGTTGAATCCTCTGTGTTCTACAAATACACAAGTCCTCTCACCTTCAAGTTCCCTAGCTACACAGTTACCTTGTTATAGTGTAGATTCAGGCCTGTTAGCATGGTGAAGATGCAAATGAGGTGAGAACTCATTAGACTTGCTGAATCCCAAAACTTCTGGCTATTCTAGCCGATGTAGACTTTGTGTAGGCGCTACTTCAGTGTTTGTTGCTAATGGATTGTAACTGTGAATGATTAGTGAGATGGAGAAGAATACACAACAATTCAGACTCCCTACCTGCAGTGGGTCTGTCAACCAGGATACACTTGCAGTGTCAAAGTATTTATAGCAAGCTTTGAAATGGAAGTGAACAGCACACATTTCTCAGTTTGAGTGCATTAATAGCCAAGCTCTAATTCCTTTATTGAAAATTGTATTTTACTGTCATGTAATATTGTCATACATTTTAAGGACAGTGATAAAAAAATGCCCTATAGACTGCACATCTGAGAGTACAGTACTGATAAGAGAAGAATGTACAAATTGAGGGTTGGTATATTGGTTAAGGTGTTTGACTTTCAAACACAAGGTACAGGGTTTGATTCTCACCTTTTGTATAAAAATTGGATAGGCATAGTAATTAGCTATGAACCTATCCGCTGCACAAAGACGGACCATCTACAGACCCTGAAAACTATAGATCCATAAGTTTCACTAGTCTCATGTGGAAAGTCATGGAAAGAATTATCATGGGAATGATCAATAATAGTATAGTAAACCTCAAGACACTGGACCCTAACCCAGTTTGGTTTCATCAAGGGCAGGCCATGCCTACTGAACCAGGTGAATTTCTTTGAGAAGGGCACCAGAGCAATGAATGAAGGAAAAATGGTTCACACTGCCTACATTGACCTGGACAAGGCATTTGATAGAACACCCCACTCGGGCATTGTTGATAAACTCAAGAGGTTAGGTACAAGCCCTTATGTCACCTGGTGGATAGCCAACTGGCTCAGAGAAAGGACCCAGAAAGTTAGAATTCAGGAATCCACCACTGGAGGCCAGTCGCAAGTGGAGTCCCTCGTGGATCAGTCCTGAGACTTCTGTTTTTCGGCATTTACATCACTGAAGTCAAGGCCAATGAAATTTGTGGATGATTGCAAATTAGGAGCTGTCATTGATTCCCACACCAACAAAAATGTTCTCCAGGAAGGGCTGACACAGACAAATAACTGATGCCATGGAGTAAAACTGAATGCCAAGAAATGCATAATAGAATCCTTAAGGAAGTCATCCACCCCTTGTAACTATCATATTGACAAAACACCCCTTAGAGTTGACCTAGTAGTCAGGAACTTAGGGACACACATAGACAGTAATCTAACGTTTGACCATCACATGTCTACAGTAGTAAGGAAACCATTCTATGCTGTGCAACTTATAAACAAATGTATGTCATCTAAGTCCAAGGAAGTTGTTGTTCCACTGTATTTGGCCTTCATCAGACCTATAACTAAGTACAGTGCCTCCTTTGGCGTGTACCTAACCAGGCATATCCAACAACTGGGACGTCTACAGAGGTTTCTCACTAAAAGAATACAGCATGTAAGTAACATGTCCTATGAAGACTGCCTCAAGGCCCTATGTCTGTATTCTGTCTCCTACAGGCTTTTGAGGGGAGTTCTATGCCTGGTATACAGGGCATTGTCAGACCCCATTCTGATGGACCTCCTGCATATCCACAAAACAAACAGCACTAGAATTACCCATTGTAAAGACTAAAACATTGCCTCTGATTTAAATTGGACCTGCTGAAGACAGTTCACCTAGCTAAATGTATGTGTTCCATCGACTAATCCTTCTCTGGAACAGGCTCCCCATCCATGTGAAGGAGAGTTCCTTCCTAGACCAATTCAAGTATAAGTTGGACACTTGGAGGATAGTTGGATGGGAAACAGGAAATTCATCCCTGGTTGGGTACCTTTGTCTTGAATGGACACAGCCTGTAAATGGCTCATCTCTCTGGCCTCTGCTTGTAAATGTCTCATTTCCCAAGCCTCTGCTTAGACTTACCAAGGGTACCAGAAGTTGTCAGAGATTTGGGATTCATGGCTAGGCTTAAAAAAGCCCATGTGGTCATTAGCCCAGTAAACACCTATGAACCTGTGAACAATATAAAGAGAAGACAGAGCTGCACTGCTGCAAACAAGACTCATAAATGGTTGTGTGATCATTCACTATATATGTAAGCAACACATGTACAAACAACTACGAGTGTACAGGTGTTATATGTCTTTATAATATAGTGGTGGAAATGGGACTTGCTTATATGCATAATAATTGTCATTCCTACTGTAAAGCTGTCTCTGTGGCAGAGAGAGATAAGACACCCTTACTGTGTTTTGTAGGTTCAGTATATAGTATCTGTAGATCATGGTTCAAGTCCCACATTTTTCTTTTAATGTTGAAACCTAATAAACATTTGTTACCAGAGTAATTAATGTTTAGCTTTGCTTGTCACATTTGCACATCACTTACTTCATGCAAATACAATCTAATGGCCCAGACAAGAAGCAGACATTGTCAATTTCAAAAAGGATACAGTGTTACCTTTTTAGCTTGCCATCGCACAAACCTGCTAAGAGGCGATGAGTGACAGTCCATAACAACTGCAAATCCAGAACACCCACAGACAGTAGGCAGACACTTGCCAGTTTCAAAAAGGATATAACGTTACTTCTGTTGCTTACCATTGCACAAATCCACTGTGCGGCATTGCAGGACGGTCAACAACACCTGCAGGTCCAGAAAACTGCAGACATCAAAGAGACATTTGTCAACTTCAAAACTAATGCATTGTATCATGCAGTTTGCTACTGTGCAAACACTCTAAGTGACATTGTGCGGCAGTCAGCACACATACATAGCAGTGAATGTGAAAATATGCAGTTGCTGCCTAGTTGTTTCTGTGGCAGTAGGTATAAGTTGAGAGATACAATCCAGGTTGAGCCTGAGTTCTAATACAGCAAAGGCCAAAGTTTTATTACTGCAGTTCCAGTTTACATTATGTAAAAACTAACATTAGAAAAATAATTACACAAAGAAATCACTATGTTTAGCAGGTGCATTGAGCATGCACAGGATATCAGATATGTATTAAATGTGTAACTGTGTAAGCCGCGGTGGTACAGCGGTAGCATTGTTGCCTCACAGCAAGAGGTTCTCCTGTTCGATTCACGGCTAGAGTGCCTTCTGTGTGGAGTCTGCATGTCCTCCCCGTGGTCGAGTGGCCTCCAAAAGACATGCATGAATGGCTGTGCCTTCGCTGAAGGTTAGGCATCAGGCTGGCAACTTGACACCATAAAAAAATCTACTGCCAATCATTAGCGGACTAGAGTTCCGCTGTGGTGACCCCTAACCGGGAAAAGCCGAAAAGATAAACAAGAACAGTAAATGTGTAACTGTGTATCAGTAGAATTTTGGTTCTGCTGTTAAATATTTATTTCCTGAACTTTCATGTCACACAAATACATGGTTAAACACTCATCTCTTTAATGTATATGTATAACTAATGAGCAGGTCAGACAAACAAGGTCTCAGTTGCAATGAGCAGTCTGCACAGTAATGACTGTAAAACATACACATATAGCTCAACCTTCCCTGTGGCAGATGGTATAAGTTAATGTTCACAATACTGGTGAGCTAGGGCTCTAAATTAGTACACTTACAGTTGTATTACTGCTTCTCCACCCAATTTTAAAACATAAAGAACATTGTAAACATAATTATAAATAACAATAACTATGTATACCACTGGAGTTCATATGAATTATATGTGTGACTGAGGGTATACTGGCAGTTATGTTGCTGTAATTATAATTTTCTTTTCAGGCCCTGGATGGACTTCATACTTCAATGATAGTCACACACAAGAATGTATAAACCAGGACCTTGTCAGGTCACACATACATGTTAACCCCTCACTCTGTCCTGTATGTATATAATTAATTATCATGCTTGACTAAAATTTCTTCTGTGGCAAGGATGAAAAAACACCTATGTGGAAGAATACATTTTGCCTGTTTTTCATAGATTTGAATCCAGCATTGTACAAATTACTTTTATCAGTGTGTAAAGATACCAGAAAAATGTGTCCGGTCATAAAATTTATACCCCTAATACATGTCTGCAAATTTAAATCAATTAACAGTTATAGCAGCATCCAAACCAAAAACTAATGCCATTTTCATATAAAATATTTATTTAGACTGATGACTGTATAAATGTTACTCCATATATGTACTGTTGACATAAATCACCTGAGTATCATTTGTTTTTATACAGTGCTTCACTGTAGTCATTCACTCTCACATTTCCAGTAATTATCACATGTAATTATTTAATTACATATGTAAATATTAGAGCTGGATTCGAACCCTGTATTATCTGTGCTCAAAATAAGAATTCACTGCTCTTATACCTGCTAACACAGAGTCAGTTATGCCACATGTGTTTCTTCCACTCAGTACTCTCCAAAGTGCTGACTGCAGTGCTTCTCTGCTTAGCGTGTTTGCATGGAGGAAAGCAAACCGATGCAACTCTTGTAATATTCTGAATGAAACAACGACCCGATTTTGCTCGTCGCTTAACTACGCACAAACGAGGAAAGCAGTATAAACATTTTTAAGGCTATAGTGTGTATGACACAGGGCATCTGCAATCAACTAGTTGTGATCACCATAGTATCTGTTATCTATGTCCACCATAGCCCCTGTGGATAAGTACTTCTCAAGTACAGCTAAAGTTCTTAAATGCGTATCTTGCATGCGCAAACACTTAGCCATCAATCACACAAACCAGGTGCTCAGCGGTGCATTATGGAAAGTGCTTATTAGCATGTATTACTTATGTTTATTGTCTAGTTAGTCTTCATCCCATTAAAGTCCATATAAAAACACAAAGTGAAGGCACTTTTTAATGAATTAACACATATTTACACTTGGTCATGTGGTACCAGCACCCATGCACTTGAAACTTAGTATCTCATTACTTGTTCCCAAATATCAGCTACACTATAGAAATACAAAAAATGCATTGCTACATAACATGTACACCTTTATAGTGACAGAACACATTCAGATTGTCTTTTACTTTTATTATGTGGACATCAGTTCTTCAGAGATATGATCACAAAAAGTATGTGTGTCTGTATGTGACAATTTAAATGTGTAATGTACACAACATCCCGGAAAATATCTGCATATGTCTCATTTATGCTACATGCATCCCTGACAATGGTTTGCATCTAGTTTGACAAGCTGTCATTTGAAGTATACCTTAACATTGGAAATGCAACAGGAAATAGTACACACCTTGCACACTACTATCATAACAGGATATGTTAACCAGGTCATGTAATGATGATGGCATAATCTATAAAGACGACTATGACAAGGCAAATACATACTTCAGAAGAGCAGAACTGTGTATCCTACTGTCAGCAATTCAGTCCCATGGAGTGCAAATGTTTTGACAGTCATACATGGCTATCCATCCATTTCATACAGGTCTCCCAGCATCTTCTCTCAAACATCCAATAGTGATGCAATCCACTATAAGTTGTCCAGCAGCATTGTAAAAGTCAGACATGTGCCATGGCACTTGTGTTAAGTACTGAGTTTTCCAGTTGGTGTACTTAGGTAGGGGCTCGAGTCTCACTGCAGTCAGCTGGTCTGTCTGCATGTCTGTTAGTGTTCACTTGCTTGACATTCAAGAGACCATTTTAGACCAGCATGTGAGACACTCTTACTACCATCTTTTTCTCAGCAGACTCTGATGATGTCATCAGCTATAAAGTGTTGTTTCTGACAGTATAGAAGACATACTTGTGCTGTGGTGCTTGTGTTAAGTATTTTGCTCAGTAAATGGTCAGGTAGGGTTCTACTGTCACTGCAGTCAACTGGTGCCTGTGTGTATGCCCATTAGTGTTCACTTGGTTGACATTCCAGAGACCATTTCAGACCAGCATGTGAGACACTCCTACTACCATCATCTTCTCACCAGACTCTGCTGTCATCAGCTATAAAGTGTTGTCTGACACTGTAGAAGCCAGACTTGTGTTGTGGCTCTTGCATTAAGTACTGTGCTCTTTAGGTAGTCAGGTAGGGTTGCTGCTCTCACTGCGATCAACTAGTTTGTGTGTGCATTCAACAATCAGTATGATGACAATTTTAGAAGGACATGTGAGTCTTCAGCTATATCAGACTCTCCTATGAACATCTTTGTGTAACATACACTAATGGTTCCATCCTGTATAACATGCACTCTTGACAGTATTCAAGACAAACCTCTGCTGTGACAATAACATTAACCACTGTGTTCTCAAGCTATGTTACCTAGATATATAGGGGTCCTAATCTGACAGCAAGCAACTTGAGTGTGTATGCATCCAAGTATTACTTTTAAGACAACTTAACACAGACATGTGACTCCACATCCATGTCAGACACTCCTTCCAGCATGTCCTTCTCAGCATACAGTGATGCTGTCATACTCCATAAAGAGCAGTGTGACAGTGTTAGTCATACATATGTGGTGGTGCTACTGTTACATTGCATGGCATTCATCTACTGTACCTGCACAGGTGTAATGGGCAAATCAGACCCAGGCTGCTGTGTGGGTGTGGGTGTGGGTGTGGGTGCGTGTGTGTGTGGTGGTAAATTAAAATTATGGCCATTGTATGATGTTTTGTATCAGTCTACATTTCACTACCACTTAAGAGAACCTTTAACGTAACCCCATGCATTCATCATCCTCTTTTTTTCCTCTGGCCACATGACATCATTCCTGCAAAGGAGTGAAGGATGACTTCATGTCAAATATATATACACATCTTGAAGCAAAGTCCTTCTATGAGCCTCTACAAGCCATCTCCAGACCACTGCATGTATGATTGCTAATTCTGTCATGCATATGTTCTATATGGGCAGGGGCAGTATGTAATGCAATCTAACAAAAATAGGACCTACCTGAGAGACAGGTATGTATCCCAGGGACTACACTTTCTTTGGAACAGGCTCCCCATCCATGTGAAGCAGAGTTTCTCCCTAACCCGGTTCAACTTGGACAGTTGGATGGAGAACAGAAAATTCATCCCTGGCTTGGCACCTCTGTCTCTAATGGACACAGGCAACTTGGAAATGGTTCATCTCCCAGGTGCCTGCTTGTAAATGTTTCCTCCCCCAAGCACCCCTGCTTACACTTATCGAAAGTATCAGAACTTATCAGAGATTCGGGATGCATTGCTGGGCTTAAAAATGCCATTGCGGTTCTTAGCCTATTAAACACCTATGAACCTATAAATACATCCTTACACACAATATTCTTACTATCTCCCATCTTATAGATATAGGGAATTTGTTTTAAATGGTGTAATAATGACTTGGATTTCTGTGTTGTTGGCCGTTAGCTTGATAATGTCCTATGACCCTATGAACATTGGACATGTCAATGTTGCTATCACTGACACATACTATGTTGAGGCGTGGATGTCCAGTATACCCTCAAGAGGTAATTGCAGTCTGTGATGTGAGCTAATGTATTGATATCCCCTGCTGTCAGTTCATTGCATGCTTCTTCTTTAACAGCTGTAGTAATATGCTTTGAGAACTGTTGACATGGTATGATAACATTTTTATGTATACTGTTAGCTTAAGACATGTTGTTGTAGTGAGGCAGATCAAAATTCTAAACGGTTCTTATTCCACCATCACAGAGAGACTTGCAACATGGCATATGTATGCATGTGTCCACCTACCATCATTAAATGCTCTCTGACAGACATCAATATAAACTCATAATGATTACATGGACCTATAAGTCTTGTTTCATCCACATGATGTAATGCTGTGATATACACAACAATATCACATGTTCTGATTCATTTGCAGCCTTGTGGAATTCATTGTACGTGTAGTTGTGTTGCTATTCTCAAGGATTACTGAGGTGGTCAGCAGCACCACTGTGTGACTGTTAGCATTTGTGTCAGGAAATGTTCTGTATGAGCCACAAACAACTGATCTGTAATGCGTCCTTGTATGGCATCAGACTGCTCAAACACAGCTTTCACATAAAACACATATAGGCATATGTTGTGTAGTTGATGTAATGGGTCTGTATTAGAACCATGAAATGTCAATTCAGCGAATGGCTTTTACATTGAAAATGCCAATGTTCTTTGTGTTTCTCTGTTGCAGTCATCACATTTGGGTTATCAGGGGTAGCCCTCAAGTCTGCCCGAATACCAGAGGCTTAGTATTTCTGCTTTGGTCACTGTTGCTCCAGGACTGACGTCAGGTCGTCAGTGGTATAAAATCAGGCAGCCGATGCCATTACATCAGTCTTTCTTGCTGAAGAGCCCGAAGCAGAAGCAGTTTGCATGAGTGCTAGTCGGCCGCTATCTGAGTTTTCGTTTCCGAATTGAAATTGAAGTCTTCTAAAGCTAAGTACCCCATTGGGGATCCTTTTTTCTTGCTCTAACCGATGTCAGAAAAAGTTAACAATTGTCTTGCCTGTAAAAAGCAAATACCACACCGAGACTTCCATTCTTACTGCGTCACCTGTTTAGGCCCAGACCACAAAGTCCCCTGTTGTCGCTTTTGTTCTTTGTTCAATGCCAGAACTATACGTCATCGGGCCCTTATTATAGCTAGATATATTCGCTTTCAGTCATTGAATTCCAATATGGCTTCGTTAAGTCATCCGACTACCGATCTTCCGAAAAAAAACATAAGGATAAATACAAAGACAGACCGCACAGGTCCAAAACTGCCAACAACGCTTCTGCTAAGCTAGTCGTTAGTTCTGCAGTCCTCAATGAGGCGCTTTCGCAGCCCCTGATGCCCACTTCTGTGGATTTGCAGGCTACTACCAAGACCCTTTCGAAGTCTGTTATGCTGTGAGACTCTTCTTCGACTAAAGATCCTCTGGATGTCTCTACATTGGATGGGTCCAGAGCCGCTGAGCAGGCACCACTTCCAAGGAAGTACTTCGCACTACTGATACTCGACACAGACCGATGACTTCTTTTGCATCCTCAGTTTTTTCTAAAACTACTGAGTTTCTAAGGCCCAGAATACGACTGACGATCTAAGCTCAGGCACCTGCTCCATTGCCTCAATCTCAAATGATTAAAATGATGGAAGACCTTATTGTGCTTATTAGGGAAAGCCAGGCTACCCCTTCCAAAAGAAAAAGAAACTTGTCCCCATAGTTTTATCTGAACAGGAGTCCGATGACTCTGATGCATCTGAATATGAAGACATGCAACCCCTCTCTGCTTATGAGGATTATGATGCAGAGGAATCCATTCCTTCTGCCTCTCCACCCGAGGATTTTTCATTTGGGGAAACCCTTCATACTTTAAGGGAGCATTTCCGATGGGAATGTCAAGACTATCCTTAGTCAAAAAAGAGACTCAGGGAATTCTTATATTTACCACAGCACAGACCTTTGGCCATTCCTGCTGTCCTGGATGTTGTGGATAATGTTTTTATGGAATCCAGTTTGACTCCTGACACCCTTCCTCCTGCTCCCACGAAACCTGACAGGTATTACAGAGTCCCTGACTCTCACAAATTTCTTTTAAAAAACCCTACTGCTGACCCAGAGGTCATCTCTCAAGGACCTAAAGGAAATAAAGCAACTTCAGCTAAGAATCCCACCCCCCTCAGACAGGGATTCCTGAGCTTTAGACAGATGGGGTAAAAAAGTATATACCTCTGCTACTCTTCCTATTAGGGCATTAAATTGTCAATTCCACATGCTGAAATGTCAGCAGCTTGCCATGGAACTCCTCAAACAAAAAATATCTTCCTTTCCTGCATGTGCAGAAAATAAAGAATTACAAGAGCTAATGCATTCTGCAAGTCAAGTAACTAAGCACACCTTGCAATGTGGCTTTGACACCTTAGAAGCATCTTGCAGGGCTCCTTAGAAGACAGGCTTAAGGAACAGACCTTGCCAGATCATGTCAAATCCAAATTATTGGACACACCATTGAACAAAGACAACTTATTTGGCACCAAGGCAGAAGAGGTCTTAAAAAAGATGGAAGAAAAAGCTAAATCTATGCAGACAGTTAAAGACTTCTTACAGGTCCAGCCTCCAAGATTCAGTAGGCATTGCCCCTCCAAGCATTGGTCTTTTCCTGCCCCTTCCAGGCCAGCTCAGCCCAGACCCAGGGGAAGCAGACCCCTCAGACACCAGCCCTAGGGAATGCAGAGATCTAAGCAATGGAGTTCCTCCTCTTCAGAAACAAGAGTGCAAAGCCACCCCATTATGGTAGGAACTCACAATGACTTTACACCTCCACCCCGTAACTCTGCCCACCTGCTTGTGTCCCTAGGAGGAAAAGTCTCCTTCCATGCAAGCAACTGGCTCACTATTACCAACGGCCGATGGGTCCTCAACATAGTGTCCCAGGGATACAAATTTTATTTCCACACTCCGCCAACCCCAAAAGGGTTCCCAGGTCTTCCTCCAAACCAGTGGTCAGAGGCCAAAAAGCAAGTCCTTTCCCTGCTCTCCATGAGGGCAATACAGCATGTTCCTGTAGACCAGATAGGCCAAGGTTTCTACTCCAGACTCTTCCTGGTACCCAGAAAAGAAGGCACATGCCACCCCACCCTCTATCTATCCATTCTAAACATCTTTCTGGTGATACCAAAATTCAAAATGCTCATCCTTCAGCAGCTTCTACCAATGCTTTCCAATGATGCTTGGTTAGCCACCCTAGACCTAAAAGAGGCCTACCTACACATCCCAATCAAGGAATCATGCAGAAAATACATACGTTTCAGGGCAGGATCTATGCATTTTCAGTTCTCTGTGATTCCCTTTGGCTTATCCACTACTCCCAGAATTTTCACAAAATGTCTGGCTCCTGCCATTGCTTTTTGCAGACAAAGAAATATTCAAATTTACCCATATTTAGACAATTGCCTGATTCAGGCAGACAGTCAGGAAAAGCTGTCAACAGCACCTGACCTTTGTAAAGGACCTGCTAACCTCCCTGGGGTATACTATCAATGAAAAGAAATCAAAACTAGTCCCCACACAAAAAAATTGTTTTCCTGGGAGCAAGCATGGACACAGCATCCCACATGACATTCCTTACTCCAGAAAAACAAGCCTACCTGACAGGCTACTTCTCTCAACTAGCCACCAGAACCCAGTTAACCGCAAGGAAAATCCTACAAGCTTTAGGGTTCATGGCTTCCTGCATCCGACGTATTCCATATGCCAGACTGCATATGAGGAAACTACAATGGTACCTAAAAAGCCTTTGGTGTCAACACTCTCAAGACCTGGAAACTCTCATACCAATGATACCTTGTCTAAGGAAAGATTTTCTTTGGTGGACAGCAGTTTGCAACCACAAGGGACTTCCCTTTTCACAACCCCATGCCGCCCAGACCTTCACCACAGACGCATCAGACTATGCCTGGGGTGCACACCAGGACAGCAGGTGCATTCAGGGCCATTGGAGCCCAAATCAAATACATCTGCACATCAACCAAAAACAGATGTTAGCTGTTCAGCACACCCTGACAGCCTTCAGACCCGTACTCTCCCCGGGGCCTCTACTGATCAAAACAGACAACACCACAGTGATGTGTTATATCAACAAGCAGGGAGGGACTCACTCTTATCCTCTCTACAGGCTCGCCATAACCCTTTGGCACAGTCTCAGCCATGCAAATACATCTGCTAGCACAATTCCTGCCAGGTTCTCTAAACTCTCTGGCAGACAACTTAAGCAGAAACCTGCTAGACCCACATGAGTGGCAGCTAGACCACAGAACCTTCAGCCTTGTAACCAGAAATGGGGCACCCCGAAGGTCGCCCTCTTTGCATCCCATTCCAGTCATCAGCTCAGAAACTTCTGCACCAGGGAACCTCACAGCAAGGCCTGGAAACTGGATGCTCTATTCTTCCAGTGGGTAAACCTCTCGGTATATGCATTTCCCCCTCTACCACTCATATCAAGGGTACTGCTCAAAATAAGGGAGGAAAAACTGAGGACAGTCCTGATTGCCCCAGACTGGCCATGCCAGCACTGGCACCCACTGCTGTGCAGCCTGTTACCTCTGCCACCATGGCACCTACCTCAGATCCCAACACTCCTGACCCAGGGGAATGGAGAATTCATGCATCCCCAATTGCAGACCCTCAACCTGGCAGCCTGGCTTATTCCCTGACCACTCCTCCAACTGCCAGCCTAAGCAGACAAGTCCTAGATGTTATACGTGAGACCAGGCACCCCAGCACTAGGAAATCTTATGCTGACAAGTGGAAAAGTTTTTGCACTTGGATCCAGGCTAAGAGAACCGGAATGGCATAGGCCTCCCTACCTCTCATCCTGGATTACCTGGCATACCTACTACACAGGGGTCTATCCTTCTCTTCTGTTAAAATTCATGCCTCTGCCATCTCTGCTCATTACAGCACAGAGCCTCTTCTCTTCTCACACCCTCTCATCAAACAATTTCTAAGAGGGGCTAACAACTTAAGGCCACCCAGAAGAGCTCTTACCCCAGCTTGGGACCTTAACTTTGTGTTGAAAAAGCTTGCCCTCCCCCCCTTTGAACCTGCAGCTTCAGCAAAGTTAAAATTTCTCTCTTGGAAAACAGCCTTGCTTCTGGCCATCACTTTAGCTAGAAGAGTATCAGAGCTACAAGCGCTCATGGCTGTAGAGCCCTTCATCATTTTCCATGCTGACAAGAGTCTCACTCAGGACTAACCCATCTTTCATGCCTAAAGTGGTGTCCAGTGTGGCTCTCAACCAGTCCATACATTTGCCCACCTTTTTCCTTAACCCACAAAACAAGGGAGAAAGGATTCTGCACTCTCTAGATGTGCACAGACAGCTCGTATTCTATCTGGACAGGACTGAATCTTTCAGAAAAACTGATCAATTGCTAGTCAGCTTCGCAGCAGGAGCAGAGGGCAAGGCCATATCCAAACAAACAATCTCCAAATGGATAGCACACTGCATCCATTTTTGCTACAAACAGCACAGGAAACCACCCCTAAAGGGGGTCAGGACACATTCCACCAGAGCAACCACCACCTCTGCTGTCTTTCTCAGAGGGGTCCCCACCAGGGACATCCTAGAGGCTGCAACATGGACATCTGTTCATAACTTCACCAAGCATTACCACCTGCCTATCTTCTCCAAATCCAGGGCAGGCTTTGCCAACGCAGTCTTGCAGGGCATCCTAGCCAGCCCACAGTCTTCTTGACTGCCTCCACCCTTTTCTTCAGCTTTGGGAATCAACCCAAATATGATGACTGCAACAGTGAAACACGATGAACATAGTACAGTTGTGTACACTTACCATAAATGTAGATGTCCGAGTGTATTCACTGTTGCAGTTCTGGATTCCCTCCCTCTATCCCCCTTGTCTTTCTCTCTTCCTATCTCCTTACAGGGAGTTTTTGGTATTCACTTTCTACTGGTGATGGTCTTCCACCATAACCTATCTCCCTATTTGGGGGGGGGGGGGGGCTCCTGACAGTTAGGGCAAGAAAAACTGATGTAATGGCGTCAGCTGCCTGATTTTATACCACTGACAACCTGACATCAGTCATGGAGTGACAGCAACTGATGCAGAAATACTATAAGCCTCTGGTATTCAGGCCGACTGAGGGCTACCCCTGGTAGGATAACCCAAATTTGATGACTGCAACAGTGAATACACTTGAGCATCTACATTTATGGTAAGTTTACACAACTGTACTTTCATTGAACTCGCTGTTGTGGGGGGTTGTGCCCCCCACACCCACCGCTAATTATATATCCCAACTCCAACACGGCTCCAGTGAGGAAAGGGCAAATTTTCCAATCTTCACTGTACCACGATCTCACTATAACAGTTCATTGAACGGCATTTTCGATGTAAAATGCCGCTCGATAAACTGACTTTTCGTGGTTCTAATGAAGACCTGATGTAATTACGTGACATTGGTACAGTTGTATGACAGTGTGAATAGTACCAATGTGTGGAATGTGATGCATGTCCAAGGTTGTATTTGGAGGTTTATTTACAAGTCATTTATCTCGATAAATGTGAAATGCTAAGGGGTATTCACATGTAAACATTGAGATGTTTGTGGATGCCACCAGACACACTCAACTGGATAATATAGACAATCTGCTCGCTGACAGTTTGTCTCACACGTCACCCCCTGTCGCCACTGGTCATCAGCCAAAGTATGCATGTGAACATTACTCAGTTTTTATTCACAGGAGGGCAGGTCATCTATGCACTCTCTAAGGCTAATAACACACAATCAATGGGCCCTGACAACATCACAGATTGCATACAGCGTGACTTAAAACCTGACCTAGCAGACACAGTTGGATCCCTAATTTAACACAGCCTCCAGACACCCGTGTTCTCATAGAAGGATATACAGCAAAATGCATCCATCTGACTTGGGGGACCATCACCTGATGCATGGAGTTGTACACCCATATTCCTGACTGTGCTGACACTGTTGCTGTGTGTCCCACTTGGTTGAGACCTATACTGACATTACATTCTTATTCAAGCAAATCATTCTGTGCAGCTCACAATATGCACCTACCGCAATTGCATATGGCATCCTTGATAAAATGTCCTCTATTGTGATCATGTCAGGATGCTTATATCACAGACCATTTTCTCCATTGATATGTCACTGTGTGTGACAGTCACAAAATACACAATAATTACGTGATGATATGATTATACCCACAGAAGTGGTGTAAAGAGCAGTATGTACTGCCCTCATCTGCTGTATATTGCCATGTTTCACCTGCCCTCTTCCCCTGTGTTCATTCCTGCAATTCATGTGTGTGTGTCTTCAAAAAATACAGTTCCCATGAATATGCATTTCTAATGCAGTCTGTATACCCTTGCTGATCACTAGCAAAACTTTTAGTCAGTATGCCTAAAACAGGTTTGCAGTCTACTCTGCTCTGACTACACTTTCATATAATGTGTTAGAACTGTATACATGGCTTTATATTAAGGCGTGGTAGTCATTTTAGCTTTCTGCTCAATCCTGCAGACCTACTTTGCCTGTAGGTAAACAGGTTTACATGTCTGCAGGTGTCTGTGCTGCTTTACACAGTTGCTGGCCATGAAACCACACTTGTATTCATGTAAGCATGATGCATGGCATGCATATGCAATTAACACTGCTGCTCATTGTGCTTACATGCAAACTCCATGTAGGCTTTGCGCTAAGCCTACATGGAGTTTATTGAATCCCCAGGAGTATTTATTATATGTAAATTGTCTTCATGAGCTTTAGTAGAAGGGAAATGTAATAGAGTAATTTTCCAATCAGCTGATTTGATCATGGGATGATAGATTTAATTCTGAGTATTTGCCACAATGCTTGTACATATGTACATGAACAAAATGTATGTGCCATGTCAGCATTAACCTCTGCACATATAAAGGGTTTATTAGGGAAACGTACAGCTTTGTTAGCTGGCATTATGTATGCATTATTTATAATCATGAATTGAATAAAATAAAGTATTTTAAGTGGGATACATTTGATATTTTTTTGAGAGTCCATTATTATTGTGTCATCATTCATAGTAGGGTCATATTTTCCCTACACAGAACCATAAACATATTTATATTTAAATTTGTTTTGAATCACTAGTTTATATGCTTTTGAGAATGGTTTATCTTGAAGTAATGAGCAAAGAAATCTTGGAGGGATTTAATTTTGGGAGTGCGATCACAGTTAAAAGTATATTTGTTATTTATAAAGTAGATAATTTGAGATAGAATAACCAGCTATCCTTTAGACATGTTAAGTTTGTTTTTCATATGTATTCTTCAAGTCAGATCCTATTGATACAAAATCCCAGATTGTGTTGTGTTTGATTAAGGGAATTTTGTTAGACCTACTGGGGAGTTATTTAATTTGATTAGTACCCGCGGTGGTGGTGCTGCAGTAGCGTTGTCGCCTCACAGTAAGACGCTGTCCGGTTCGATTCTCAGCTAGAGCGTCTTCTGCGTGGAGACATGCGTGAATGGGCGTACCTTCATTGAAGGTTGTGCGTCAGGCCTGGCAAGCCAGTACGTAAAAATCAACTGCCAATCATTAACGGACCGGAGTTCCGCTGTGGCGATCCCTAACCGGGAAAAGCCGAAAGACACAAACAGTATTTTAATTGATAGGTTGTAAATACATAAGCTCATCCCCTAAATTCAAGTAATTTATTAGCTTATGGAAACTCTTTAGTGCTTCTTTGAAGGAATGATGAATTTTAGATGTTTTATATCATTAATATTTAAAATTGAATGTATTTAATGTTCCAGTTATATGATAGTAAATGTTTATGACAGATCATTGCCTATGCAGGAATCCATTCTTCCTTTTCAGGATCTGCATGTGTACTGAATTCTTTGTGCTGTAATTATTAGATAAATATATAAATCTGGTAGGTTAAGGCTGCTATATGGTTTTGGTGCTGTTAATTTGTTGTAGTTTATCCTGATTGATTTAGAGTGCCAGATAAAGTTTGAAATATTTGATACTATAATTAAAGCTGTTTTAGTTGGGAAAGAAAATTTCATAACATTCCATGTAATCATGTCATTTTAAATGGATAACTAGCATTTATCTGTGTTGATTTGCCTAGTTGAGGGTGAATTGCTATTATATGTCATCCTCAAATATGTAGAGGAATATTTTGTATGTAAAATTATCTAATCTGATGCTGTATAACTTATTGTAAGTGAACAGTGTACAATGTACCTTTTGGTATGTACCTCACAAGACATCTACAACAACTGGAAAGGCCACAGAAATACCTCACAAAGAGGATTACCGGCCTCAAAGAGATGCCCTATGCAGACCTTCTCAAAAAACTGCAGCTTTACACTGTTGCATATCGCCTACTCAGAGGCAATCTCTGCCTAACACACAAAGCTATGTGAAACCCAGAGCTTTTAGACATGCTCCACTTAAAGAAATCCCAATCCCTGCAAGCTACACGCTCTAGGGACCTAAACCTCGTCACCACAATAAATAGAACATGCTGGAGGGATAGATTCCTGTCCCAGAGACTTCCCATACTCTGGAACAAACTACCTATCTATATCAAACAAAGCTCCTCATTAGCACTCTTCAAGAAAAATCTTGATGATTGGATGGGAGATAGGAAATTCACCCCGGGGATCACTTCTGTGGCTCTGCTCGACAGTGGCACAGGAAAATAATTTTATTGGGTGGCGAAAGCCAGGGTACCTTTGGCTAGGCTTATATAGGCCCTAGAGCCAATAGCCTAGTACCTACCTATAAACCTATGAAAACAGGAATGATTCATTCATGTCAATTTTATAACCTGCATAGGAAGTGGAAGACTTGATTATGTTTATTATTTTTAGTAAATTAGATAATTTCAGTATATATTCAAATAATTTGCAAAAAACAGTATATAGAATCTTAAATTCATATTATGGATGCTACAATCCAAATTTTGTACTAAATCCAGAAAAAGAGGTTCAATGCAAAAATTAAATTGAAACATTCTAAAAGTAGAG
Organism: Protopterus annectens; assembly: GCF_019279795.1. Classification (NCBI taxonomy): domain Eukaryota; kingdom Metazoa; phylum Chordata; order Ceratodontiformes; family Protopteridae; genus Protopterus; species Protopterus annectens. The sequence goes on from NC_056729.1 coordinate 487,292,069, forward strand.
AATTCTAAGCATAAGAAATTACACACTATGGAGAGAGAGAGAAAAGAGGTCATAAAAGAAAGATCTGAATAGTTTGAGTAAAAAGATTACTGAAACCAGTAAAAAGCATAGGTCTTCTACTAGCACCGCAGAGAGGGGCTTGCCCGCTTCAGTGGTTCTTAAAATACACAACTTCATGATACTCGGCAAGTTAAAATAATACAAGCAATGGCTCCTTTGTCAGTGCCGCCCATAAAACATTTACCTGCACATGGACTCTCTGGCAGATCCTGAATGCATGATTGTAGATAAACCTAGCATAGGCATTGCTGAAAGAAGTTTTATCCCATTTTAGCCATGCTCTTATATTGTCTCCACAAACATTTGACTTTGTTATTTACTACAGTCCATTTAAAGTTGTATAGAAAATGGCTGTTCAGCAACTGCGACCTACAGCAGTCTTTTTTCCTATTGAAATCCATAAACTTTCACCTGTACTATTTAAGGCCATTGAGGGGAAAAAGGAAAAGAAAAAGGATATCCTTTTTTTATCCTGTGGGGAAGAGGAACATGTCTCTGTGGGGCATATTGAATGCCTCTGGTATCTTGACTGTGACCATAGGAATACATCCTAGTAGTCCTCTTCCCTCCCCGACCACAAGTACATTACATTAACTGTGACAGTGAACTGCATGAGAGAATTCATTAGGTGGATTGCAGGGGGGACCCTTTTCCCCAAAGAAGAAAATACATGAAAATGACACCATTGCTCATATGAGAGTAGACTGTTTCTCCCCTGTTTTAGACACTCCAGGATGTCATGAAGTCTGATAATCAGCACCCTGGCTTTGAGCCACTAGCACCTAAAAGAGAAGACAAACTCTGCACACTGCCAGGAGATATCCTGGATATTTACAATAAATAAAAATCATATCCTTCCACTTTTTCTCATGTCTGCATCATACCTCTCATCCTCCAAGTGCAAGAAACCTAGACAAAGCTAAAAATAATAGTGGGGCAAAGATTCAAAATCAGGGGTACATTTTAAATATTACTTTTAAACTTAAAAAGTTGGTAGAATAATAGGTTTTGCATTAGCGTGCAATTTCTGAAGGATACAAAGTCGGAAACTCACATAGATGTTATTATTTAGTGACGTCAATCCTAGGTGATTTGCCAGAAAACCACACATTTTATGAGGAACAGACCAAAATATGAGGTAAATCTAGACAGTTGAGAGTTATGTACATCACTATCTAACTAAACAGGAGTGTTTTGAGCAATTCAGTATGTTATCTAATAACAAAGATTCTTTTTCCCCACACAGTAAAGAAAGAAATAATTTCTCTGATGGATGGACTCAGCCAACCTGTCCAATGAAATGCCTGTCCTTCCTCCACCAGTAACTTAGTTTAGAACAGGCTCGTCCAGCTGTGCTTGGAAAGTCTACTTTAACAATGTCTTGGCACAGGCTTACTGGTTTCGTCATGAATGGTCTTTTCACATTATCCTGAAAGAGATGCTCAGTCTTGACATCTTCTCAGGACAGCTTCAGATTGGTGCTGACAGCACCACAGTTAGGTGGTGCAGCAACATATGCAAAGTGTGTGTGTATGGGGGGGGGGGGGCAACGACGAGATATTTTGAGGTTTGTAAAAGTATACTTCTGGTCAGACATTGAGCTGATGTCCTTCCATTTCACTTTTGCAGTACTCTTTACAATAGGGATCCCCTGCCAAGAGCAGCCCGACATCTGGCCAGTATACCAAAGCCTTTAGGTTGCTTTAAGGTATGCTGTACATCACATATATGCTCTCTGTGTATAGTGAGGGGTGTAAAGGTGATGTCTGGATGTAACGTCCTCAGAAATTCTTTGTCACCAATCCGAATGCTGTCTTTTGATTGTCGGTCTGAACTCTCGAGTCCTTGCTGGTTCACCAAACCATTTCAGATATGTGCCTCATTGGGGTTTTTGCTCTTATCTTTTTTCTTTTTGATTGATTGCTTGTGGGGTTTCATGTCATCCAAAAAGAATAAGTTTCAGTGCAGGAGACAGATTCCTTATAAAGAGTGTCAGGGGCAGTGCTCGTTTTCTCTCAATTCTTCCCATGACCGTACATCCTGTTCCATTTGTCAGGTTTTCATCCCAAAGACACTCCATAGTTAACTTTCTTCTTTGGCCCTATATTTAGAGAACCAACGTCTTAAGCTTTTACTGAAAGACACTATGTAGGGAACATCCCGCAGTGAGGGTCAGCCATCCGTGAAGAAGGCGGACAAGAAGTCTAGGTCTGATTCTTCTCCTGTACCACCTCTGCCGGACATCTCTCCCAAGGCTAGTGAAAGCCCTAGTGATCACCTGGCTACTTCATTGGATTTCTGTGCGGTGACTGGTTTGGGTTGGCATGGATCTGACCTCATGCACATCCCTGGAGGCTTTGCAGACATTTTGGATGTTCATTGGGAACCGGGGCTGATTATTACTGAAGGGCCTTGGGGTGTTCCTCAAATTTTGGTTAGAGAGAAGGTTCCGACTATGATTGTGGAATGTTGTCCAACATCTGAACCTTCTAAATTTTATAGGGCAGATGTCCCTTTGAAAAAGAAACAAAAAACAAAGCACGTTTCAACTGGTACTAAGGACCCTCATAGTGAATTGCAGAATTTCACTCAGGGTTTGTTTAATGCCCTTATGCTTTTGAAGCATTTCTGTTTCTGCTACATTCTTGGTCCTCTACTCCTCCAGAAAGGCCTAGAGAACAGGATTCCTTTGAGGAAGAGGTATACTCAGAGTTGGAATCCCTTGCTTATTCATCCCAGATTCCTTCTCCTTTAGAATATGGTTCTGAGGAGGATGAGTCCACTAGTCCTGACACTTCATTTGAGGACACAGTTTCCAGGATGATGGAATTTTTACATGGGATTATGCCCAGGTTTATGAGGTGCAAAAGAGGTACTGCGAACTTCTGCAGATGGACTGTCCCAGACCTTCCACTGTCCCTCTTGTTTTGGCTGCTTTATTGGATGTCTTTTCTACTGTGTCTCAGGCTCCAGATCCCCAGCCCTTTGCTCCCAAAAAACTGACAGGTTTTATAGAGTGCCTGAGGATTGCAAGTTCCTATATAGATGTCTTTCAGCTGACCCGTGTGTGGTGTCTATGACATCTGAGAAGCCATTTCAGTTGTTGCCTTCTACAAAGCTTCTTCCTTCAGATAAAGACAGCAGAACTGTGGAAAGGCTAGGTAAGAAGGTTTATACTTCTGCTACCTTGGCTTTTAGAGCTGTCATTTATCGGACCATATGTCCATATACATTTTGGCTCTTCTTTCTCAAGCCTGTCAGGTACTTTCTGGCCTTCCTGACAATTAAGGGAAGACTTCTGCTCTCTCCTTGTTGAGGACCACTTCTCAGGTGGCTTGCCATTTTATTGCTTGCAGTTATGGTGCAGCAGATGCTTCTTCCAGAGGTGCTGCTATTGGTTCTGTAATGAGGAGATATTCTTGGCTTTGGCTTCAACCTTTGCCTGATGATGTAAGGCTAAGTTCATGGATGCTGCTCTGGATAACAAAAACATATTTGGTGCAGCTGCTATGGATTTAAGTCCCTCCAAGATAAGGGCAAGGCTTTGCAGGACCTTAAACATGTTTGTGTTTCATCTAGTGCCTAAATATCAGTGTAATCACCCTTATAAACCGGCTTTTGTTCATAGGCAGTCTCATAGGTTCATAGGTTTATAGGTAGGTACTAGGCTATCGGCCCAAGGGCCTATGTAAGCCTAGCCAAGAAGGTTCCCTGGCTTACACTACCCAAGAAAGTTATAGGTTCATAGGTAGGTACTAGGCTATAGGCCCAAGGGCCTACGTAAGCCTAGCCAACAAGGTTCCTTTTCCTGACAGACCAGATGCTGTCTCACTATCCTGTTCTTCTCAGACATATTTCCCTTTCTTTTAGTCTTTCCCTTTCTCTTCCAGTTTGGTTAAAGATTGCTCAGGATTCTTGGGTTCTGTCCATTATCTGCCTAGGGTATTATGTGGTCTGGAAATCTCTCCCCCTTTCATGGGCATTCCTCAGCCCACTCAGGAACAGTTGGCTTTCTTTTCAGGGGTGCTTCAGGATATTTTGACTCTGGGAACTATTCAGGAAGTTCCAGTTTCCCAAAAGAGAAAGGGGTTTTACTCCAGAAAGTTTTTGGTTCCCAGGAAAGAGGGCACTTGGAGAGAACCATTCTGGACCTCAATTATTTAAACATCTTTCTGAAGGTCTCTTCCTTTCGGATGTTCCTTCATACTTTGCTGCTTCCTCAGGCTTTTCTAGTGTCTGTGGACATTGAGGATACTTATCTTCACATTCCTATTCATCCCCTTTTCAAGAAGTTTTTATGCTTCTCTGTTGCTTCCTGGCATTTTCTGTTCACTGCTTTGCCCTTTGGCCTTCCTGCTTCCCCAAGGGTATTCGACAAATGCCTCACTCCTGTGATTGCTTTTTGCAGGCTAAGGGGGATGCAAATCTTTCCCTTCTTAGACAATCTTCTGCTTCAGGCATCATATCCAGAGACTCTACTGCAGCATCTTCACTTTTCTATTTCCCTCTTGCAAAGCCTGGGATTCACTATACATTTCACAAAGTCCTTTCTGACTGCTTCACAGGATCATGTATTTCTGGGGTGCAGGATTCAGACTGATGTTCTTCGTGTTTCACTGTTGCAGTCATTACATTTGGGTTATCTGCCTGCAGGTAGCCCTCAGCCAGCCTGAATATCAAAGTCTTGGGTCCTGCGTCAGATGCTGTCTCATCTTCCATGACGTCAGGTAGTCAGGGGTATAAAGCATGGATCCGAAGCCATTACATCAGTCTTTCTTGCCGTGTGGTGCCCGAAGCAGAAGCAGTTTGCAAGTGCTGGTCGGCCGGCTCCTGCAATTTTTGTTTTTGAGTTTCAGAACCAAAGTCTTCAAAAAAGCTAAGTACCCCATTGGGGATCCTTTTTCTTGCTCTAAACCAATGTCGGTAAAAGTTAACAATTGTATTACCTGTGGAAGGCAAATACCTCATAAAGATTTTCATTCGTACTGTATTCCTTGCATAGGCCCAGACCACAACGTCCCTCGCTGTCGGTTTTGTGTCTTATTCAATCCTTGAACTATTCGTCATCGGTCCATTTTTTGCAGCAAGCTATTTTGGTACTCGGTTTACTTATCCAGAAATGGCTTCGGTAAGACATCTGACTACAGACATTCCGAAAAAACCTAAAGATAAAGACCGAGACAGATCACATAGGTCCAAAGCTGCCGATGACGCTTCCATTAAGCTAGTCGCCAGTTCGACGGTACTCAGTGAGGCGCTTTTGCAGCCCCTGATACCCACTACTTCAGATTCGCAGGCCTCTACTGAGACCCATTTGGAATCTGGTATGCCTCAAGATGCTTCTTCACCTATGGAACCTGTGGATGTCTCTACCTTGGATGGGTCCGGAGCCACTGTGCAGGAACCGGCTTCTGAGGGTGTATTCAGGCCTACGGACTTGCATTTCAAACCGACGCCATCTTCTTCTTCAAGGCCTAAAACTCGACACGCTCCTAGAAAACCGGTGTCCAAACCGCATGGTCAGGTCCATATGCCTAAAAAACAAATGATAAGAATGGCTAAAGACCTTATTACTTTAATTAGGGGAAGCCAGCCTTCTCCCTCTAAGAGACCTAGAATTGATTTTCCTTCTGATTCTTCTGATCAGGATTCTGAAATTTCTGTTTCTTCTGATTACCAGGATTTGCCCTTATCTACCTAAGAGGATTCTGATGCAGAGGACTCCATTCCCACTGCTTCCCCTCCAGAAGATATTTTCTTTGGTGAAACCTTGCACACTGTTAGGGAGCATTTCTGCTGGGAAAGCCAGGATTACTCTGACTCCAAAAAGAGGCTTAAAGAATTCTTACTTCTACCTCAACATAGGCCTTTAGCTATCCCTCCTGTCCTGGACATTGTAGATAATGCCTTCTTGGAATCTAGCCTGGCCCCAGACACTTTACCTCCGGCTCCCAGGAAACCTGACAGGTATTACAGAATACCTGACTCTCACAAGTTCCTTTTCAAGACTCCTACTGCGAACCCAGAGACCATTTCCTAGGGACCTAAAAGCATTAAGGCTGCTACTGCCAAAAACCCTACCCCCTCTGATAGAGATTCCAGGGCCTTGGACAAATGCTACTTTAGCCATTAGGGCCTTAAACTGCCAGTTTCATTTGTTAAAGTATCAGCAACATATTATATGGGACTACTTAAAAAGAAAATGATGTTGATTCCTGACTGTGGTGAAAATAAAGAATTACAGGATTTAATGCATTCTGCTGAACAAGTTGGTAAACATACTTTGCAGTGTGATTTTGACTCTTTAGAAGCATCTTGCAGGGCTGCTGTCACTGGGTCTGTTCTTAGAAGGTATGCTTGGCTTAAGGAGCAAAATTTGCCAGATCATATTAAAGCTAAATTACTGGATGCTCCCTTAATCCAAGATTGCCTGTTTGACAACAAAGCAGAAGTCGTCCTTAAAAAGATGGAGGAAAAAGCTAAATCTATGCAAACTGTTAAAGATTTCCTGCAAATACAGCCTCCCAGATTCAGTAGGCATTGGCCTTCTAAGAATTGGTCCTTTCCTTTCTCTTCAAGGCCTTCTCAGTCCAAACCCAGGAACAGCAAACCACCTAGGCTACAATCTTAAGGTACTCACAGGCCTAAGCAGTGGTGGGGGGCTTCCACTTCCAAAGCTGGATGTAGTAAGACTCTCCCCTATGGAAAACTGTCACAATGACTTAACCTTAAACCTTCTCAGCCCTGCTCAACTGCATGCTCCTTTAAGGAGGAAAGATTGCACTGCATGCAAAAAAACTGGGAACTCATTACCCAGGACAATTGGGCTTTAAATATAGTCTCCCAAGGATACAGATTCCACTTCCACACCTTACCTACCCCAAATGGTTGGCAGACCTACCCCCAAATCAGTGGGCAGAGGCCCAACAGCAGGTTCTCTCTCTTCTGAGTATCAGGGCTCTTCAACCTGTCCCAGCAGAAGAAAGGGGACAAGGTTTTTACTCAAGACTATTCCTGGTACCCAGAAAAGACAGCTCCTGGCATCCTATCCTGGACCTCTCTATTCTAAACACCTTTTCGGTAATCACAAAATTCAAAATGCTAACACTTCAGCAGCTGCTTCCTATGCTAGGCAAAGATGCCTGGTTGGCAACCTTAGACTTAAAGGAAGCTTACCTGCACATTCCAATAAGGGAATCTTGCAGGAAATACCTACCCTTCAGAGCAGGCTCCATGCACTATCTGTTCTCTCCACTTCCCTTTGGCTTATCTACTGCGCCCAGGGTATTCACAAAGTGCCTAGCTCCAGTCATTGCATTTTGTAGGCAAAGAAATATTCAAAAATATCCATACCTGGACGATTGTCTAATTCAGGCAGAAAGCCAGGACATGCTACTAAATCATCTGCAATTTGTAAACAAACTTCTAACCTCTCTGAGGTACACCATTAACGAAAAGAAATCTCATCTAGTACCCTGCCAACAAATTGTATTCCTGGGAGCAAGCTTGAACATAACTTACCAGATGGCTTATCTCACACCAGAGTAACAAGTTTATTTGACAGCCTACTTCAAGCTACTGGCCACAAAGACCCAGCTATCTGCAAGGAAAATCCTGCAAGCCCTGGGATTCATGGCCTGTTGCATTCTACTAATTCCATATGCAAGACTGCATATGAGGAAACTACAATGTTAACTAAAAAGCTTATGGATTCAACATTCACAGAACCTGGAATCAATGATTCCTATCATTCCTTGCTTAAAGACAGAGTCCTTTTGGTGGGCAGAGGCCTGCCACCACAACAAGGGTCTGCCATTCATTCTACCCCCTGCCGCCCAAACCCTAACAACAGATGCATCAGACTATGCATGGGGGGGCTCACTTGGCAGGGCAGTGCATTCAGGGCAAATGGAACTCGAGTCAGATGCACCTGCATATCAGTCAAAAAGAAATGTTAGCTGTACAGAATTCACTGTCAGCCTTCAAGAACCATATTCTTCCAGGACAATTATTGGTAAAGACAGACAACACCACTGTTATGTGGTACATAAACAAGCAGGGGGGAACCCACTCGCACCCTCTCAGCAGACTAGCCATGGCTCTGTGGAACACAGCCTTGAGCTACCAAGTCCGTCTACAAGCTCAGTTCCTGCCAGGCAAGCTAAATTCACTGGCAGACGACCTAAGCAGAAATCTCATGGACCCACACATGGAAACTGGAACCAAAGATATTCAACATTTTTAGAAACAAATGGGGGAACCCAGAGAGAGACCTGTTTGCCTCCCCTCAGAACTACCAATTGGACAAATTCTGCACAAGGACTTCCCACAGCCAAGCTTGGAAAGTGGATGACCTGTCCTTCACCTGGGAAAGCCTCTCAGTTTATGCTTTTCCCCCTCTGCCTCTCCTCTCAAAAGTACTGCTAAAGATCAAACAAGACAAACCAAGGGCAATACTGATTGCAACAGAGTGGCTGTACCAGACTGGCCACGCCAACACTGGTCCCCCCCTCTTGCACAGTATGGCACTGCTGGATCCATGGCTCCTGCCTCAGTCCTCTTCCCTGCTGTCTCAGCAGGAGGACCAGGTTCTGCACCCCCAGCTTCAAACCCTGAACCTTGCAGCCTGGCTAATTCCCTGAGCTCTCCAATAGCATCTCTCAGTAAGCAGATGCTGTATGTCATTCTGGAGGCCAGGAGGCTTAGTACTAGAAAATCCTATGCTGAAAAGTGGAAAAGATACTGTTCCTGGAGCCAGACTCAATGGATAGGCACAACAGTGCTCAGCTTACCGCATATTCTTCAATACTTAACAGAGATGCTCCACATGGGCCTTTCCTTCTCATCAATTAAAATTCATGCCTCAGCCGTTTCAGCACATTATAATACTGAGTCACCGCTCTTCTCTCACCCCCTGCTGAAACAATTCTTCAGAGGGGCCAAAAATTTAAGACCATCCAGGAGAGCCCCTACTCCAGCCTAGGACCTTAACTTTGGATTGGAAAAGCTCACTCTACCTCCTTTTGAGCCAGCTGCAGCTGCAGAGTTGAAATTCCTTTCTTGGAAAACTACTTTCCTTCTAGCCATCACTTCAGCAAGAAGAGTGTCTGAACTTCAGGCCGTCATGGCAGTGGAGCCCTTCATCATCTTCCATGCTGACAAGGTGTTCCTCAGGACCAATCCTTCCATTATGTCCAAGGTGGTATCCAGTTTGGCCCTTAATCAGTCCATTCATTTGCCTACCTTTTTTCCTAATCCACAGAACAAAGGAGAACGAGTACTGCACTCTTTGGATGTGCACAGACAACTTAGATTTTATTTGGACAGGACTAAGCCTCTCAGGAAAACTGAACAGCTGCTAGTTGCCTTTGCTTCAGGGGCAGAGAGTAGGGCCATTTCAAAGCAAACCATTTCTAAGTGGATAGGCCATTGCATTATTTTCTGCTGTAAGCAACATTGAAAACCTAGCCCTCAGGGGGATAAGATCACATTCCACCAGGGCTACATCTACCTCTACTGCCTTTCTCAGAGGTGTCCCTACCAGGGCCATCCTAGAAGCTGCTACATGGAGTTCTGTACATACCTTCACCAAGCATTACCGCTTGCCTATGATGTCCTTCAATAATGCAACTGCAGTCATAACATATGGGTTGTCCTGCCTCAGGCAGCCCTCGGTCGGCCGGATTCCAAAGTCTGGGTCCGACGTCGGCTGATGTCGCATTTCTCTCCGACGTCAGAGTGGCAGGAGTACATAAGCATCAGCCGACGCTATCTTCTCCAGTCTTTCTTGCCGCGCGGTGCCCGAAGCAGAAGCAGTTCGCAAGTGCCGGTCAGTCAGCTCCTGTATTCTTTGAACCGAAGTCATCAAAAAAGCTAAGTACCGCATTGGGGACATTTTCTTGCCTCAGCCGATGTCAGAAATTACTGAAAAAGTTAATAATTGTTTGTCTTGTGGTAAACAAATACCTCATAAGGATTTCCATTCTTACTGCCTTCCTTGCCTTGGCCCAGACCACGACGTCTCGGCCTGTGCTCGCTTCAATAAGCGCACTCTCAGGCGCCGGGCGGAGTTCGCTGAAGACTTTTTCGGCGAAAAATACGATTACAAGATGCCGTCGGAATTACCGACATCGCAGACTCCTAAAAAACGTAAAGACCGGGATCGCCATCCTCGGCCCGCGTCTTCCACCGACACCACGCCAAAACCTACCGCGAGTGCCCCGGTTCCCTCTGAGGTGGTTATTTCACCGCTCCGAACCGAAGACACCGCATTACCGATACCTCCGATACCGGAGACCACACCGACGCCAGTTATTGATTTTCCTCCGGATACTGTAACCGAGGAAATGCCCGAGACCATTGCTGTGGATAAGGTAACTCCTGCACGCTAGGCCTCCCATGTCCATGTCTATCAAGGCCTACACACGTGCTAAGGCAGCCAGTAAGACTAAGCACCTTACTGCAAAAGCCTTACCTCAGCCTACTCCTGAGACACGAATCATGACTATGGCAGCAGACTTAATCTCCATGATCAGAGGTTCCCAGGCCCATCCTGAGAGAGGATCCCAGCCTCCTCCTGATAAGAGGCCCAGGGTTGAGCCCACTGACCCTCTCCCTTCAGATGAAGATTCTGAGGCCTCTGGCCACTCCGATAGCCAGGAAGAGCCTTTCCAGACCTACGAGGACTCAGATGCAGAGGACTCCATCCCTCGGCCTCCCCTCCTGAGGATATTTCTTTTGGGGAAGTTCTGCATTCCATGAGGGAACATTTTAAGTGGCAAGGCCAGGAATTTTCTGATCCCAGAAAGCGCTTGCATCTTCCTTAAAAAGCCCCAGCACAGGCCCTTAGCTATACCTCCAGTGCTTGATGTTTTGGATGATTTATACTCTGACTCCAGTGTTACCCCTGATACTCTCCCTCCTGCTCCTGCCAAGCCGGACAGATACTATAGAGTTCCAGAAACACATTCTCATTTCTTTAGGGCCCATGCTGTTGATTTAGAAACTATTTCACAGGGGCCGAAAGGGGTTTCAGCTACCACCTCCAAAAATCCTTTGCCTTCCAACAGGGAAGCTAGGTCATTAGAGAGATGGGGGAAGAAGGTTTACACCTCCACTACTTTATCTATGAGAGCTCTCAATTGTCTCTTTCATATGTTTCAATATCAGGATTTCCTGTTAGATGATTTACAGAAAACTTTAGCCTCTCCTGATCCTTTAGATAGGAAGTCTTTGCAGGAGGCTGTACACAACTCTCAGCAAGTTAGCAATCACTTCCTACAGTGTGGATATGATGCATTGGAAGCTTCATGTAGGGCAGCTATGACAGGGGCGGTCATTCACAGACATGCATGGTTAAAAGAACAATCTCTACCAGATCATGTTAAGGCAAAACTTCTTGATGCACCCTTGGAAAAGAACAAGCTTTTTGGTGCTAATGCTAAAGATGTATTAAAGACCATTGAGGAAAAAGCCAATTCAGTTCAGACAGTCAAAGATTTCCTCCAGGTTCAGCCACCCAGATTCAGCAGGAATTGGCCTTCAAAAAACTGGTCCTTTCCTAATACTGAAAGATTTCAAAGGGCAAAAGCAGGCGTGGCGAGGAAGAGGACAATACAGAGGTTCCTACAGGGGACGACAATGGCAACCAGCAAACCAAAGAAGTGACACAGGGGCTTCTCCTGCCCCACAGGGACAATCCCAATGACTTTCCTCTACTTCCGCTAACCAAAGAGCAAACAGAAGCTCCCTTGGGCGGAAAATTATCTCTGTTTTCAGACAATTGGCACAGATTGACAAAGGACAAATGGATTTTGGACATTATAGACCAAGGTTACAGGTTCCACTTTCATACCTTACCAAGGAAACAAGGCATGCCAAACCTACCGCAAAACCAGAGGGCAGAGGCTTTCAAGCAAATTTTTCTGCTAGCTCAGATCAATGCAATAGAAAAAGTTCCACAACAAGAACAAGGCCAGGGGTTTTACTCAAGACTGTTCCTTGTTCCAAGAAAAGAAGCACAATGGAGACCAATACTGGATTTGTCTGCATTAAACACCTTTCTCATAGTACCAAAGTTCAAAATGCTGACCTTACAGCAACTCCTTCCCATGCTGGGCAAGGGGTCTTGGCTGATTACTCTGGACCTCAAGGAGGCATACCTGCATGTCCCTATCAGACACAGCTGCAGGAGATACCTCAGATTTCTTGCAGGGTCAGAGCATTATCAATTCTCAGCATTGCCATTTGGCTTATCTACTGCGCCCAGAGTATTTACAAAATGCCTGGCTTCAGTAATTGCTCATTGCAGGCTCCAGGGGATCCAGATTTACCCGTACCTGGACGACTGCCTCATACAAGCGGACGACAAACTGATTTTGACAAAAAACTTGGATTATGTCATTCAATTGCTACAAGCTCTGGGATACACAGTCAACTTCCAAAAGTCAAGACTGCAGCCATCCCAGCAAATTACTTTCTTAGGAGCCAATCTAGAGACAACCTCTCAAATGGCTTACCTGATAGAAGACAAGCAAAAGAAGTTAACTCATTATTTCAAAGGTTTGGCAAAGCTCACCCACATGACTGCAAGGAGATTCCTACAGGCCCTGGGTTACATGGCGTCATGCATTCTCCTGGTTCCATTAGCAAGACTACACATGAGAAAGCTTCAATGGTACCTAAAAAGTTTATGGTCTCAACACAGCAACAACCTAGAGACAACCATACCGCTTATCCCATGCCTTCAAAAGGAATTCCTATGGTGGGCCTCGGTAAGCCAGGCAAACACAGGAATGTCATTCAAAAAACCACAAATAACACAAACAATGACCACAGATGCCTCAGACCTGGGATGGGGGGCGCACATGGAGGGCAGATGTATTCAAGGATAATGGTCTCCAAAGGAAACGCATCTGCATATCAACCAAAAAGAAATGCTGGCAGTCATGCATGCCATCGAGGCCTTTCGACAACAACTTCAGCAAGGCCACCTGCTAATATGGACAGACAACACCACTGTCATGTGGTACATAAACAAGCAGGGGGGCACCCATTCTTACCCCCTTTGCAGACTGACAATGAATCTTTGGGAAAAATCACTGAGCTTAAACATACAGTTGCAATCCCAGTTTGTTCCAGGCAAAGACAATGTGCTGGCAGACAGCCTAAGCAGGAATTTCCTAGATCCCCACGAATGGAGGTTACATCCAGAAATCTTCATAAGGCTCACCTCGACATGGGACAGGCCAGAAGTAGACCTATTTGCCTCCCACCTCAATCATCAGCTACAAACGTTCTGTTCAAGGGCATATCATCCACAAGCATGGAAAACAGATGCTCTCTCATTCAACTGGAACTTCCTAAAGATTTATGCATTCCCACCTCTGCCACTGATGACCACAGTACTACTAAAGATCAAAGCAGAGAAACCAAAAGGGATCCTAATAGCTCCAGACTGGCCAAGACAACACTGGTATCCACTTCTACGGAGCATATGCCACAACAAAAAATGGGCCCTTCCCCAATGGCCCCATCTTTTGACTCAAAACAACTTCAAGACAGTACATCCCAACATTCAGACGCTCCAGCTAACAGCTTGGGTGATTCCATGAATAACCTCAATCTATCTCTCTCCAAGGAAGTTCAGCGGATATTAACAGAAGCCTGCAGACCATCCACCAGAAAGGTTTATTCTGCAAAATGGAAGAGATTTAGCATTTGGAATACCAGCAAGGGTCATGATGCATCATTATTGAACATCCCACTCATCCTAGAATACTTGGCGGATATGCTACAGAAAGGACTCTCATATTCTTCTATAAAGATACATGCTTCAGCTATTTCAGCTAGATACAACACGGATCCACCTGTGTTCTCACATCCTTTGTTAAGGCAATTTCTTAGAGGAATCAAGAATATCAAGCCACCAAGAAAGGCCCCAGTACCAGCTTGGGACCTCAACTTTGTCCTAGAAAAACTGACTCTGCCCCCCTTTGAGCCAGCAGCTTCTGTGGACTTACAATTCCTCTCATGGAAGACAGCTTTCTTGTTGGCAATTACCTCAACAAGAAGGGTTTCAGAATTACAGGCCCTAATGGCAATACCACCATTCATTACCTTTCATAGAGACAGGGTCTCCTTACGAACCAACCCTAGCTTTCTGCCAAAAGTGGTATCTAGGGTTTCTTTGAATCAAGCAATTCACCTGCCTACTTTCTTTCCCAATCCTGAGAACAAAGGGGAAAGACTGTTGCACACCTTGGACATTCACAGACAACTTCGCTACTACCTGGACAGAACCAAGGCCAATAGGAAGTCTGATCAGCTTTTTGTAGCTTACGCCCCTGGAGTACAAGGAAAAGCAGTTTCCAAACAGACTATCTCAAAATGGATTGGACATTGCATCAGATTATGTTATTCCTTCCATGGAAAGAGTGTACCAGCCAATATCAGACCACACTCTACCAGAGCTACAGCCACCTCTACAGCATTCTTAAGAGGGGTGCCTACAAAAGACATTCTAGAAGCTGCTACATGGAGCTCCGTGCATACATTCTCCAAACACTACAACCTCCATTTATATTCCAGATCCAGAGCAGGCTTTGCTTCGACAGTCCTGCAGGGATTGATAGCTACACCATCCTTTTCTTAGTGCTTTCCACCTCCCCCAGCTAAGCTATGGTATTCAACCCATATGTTATGACTGCAGTTGCATTCTTGAAGGACATAGTACAGTTTTGTACCTACCATAAATGTAGATGTCCGATAGATATGCAACTGCAGTCGGGTTTTCCATCCCTCCTTCCCCTCTATTCCTTGGGTCCACTCCTCTCCCTGTTATCCTAGCTGGGGATATCTGTTATGGTGTATCTGTTTATTGCTTATTTATTTGTATGGAAACCTGTTTTGTCTTCCAAATTGATTACAGCCTTCCTTGGAGGGCACCTGGCATCTGGGGCAAGAAACACTGAAGAAGATGGCGTCGGCTGATGCTTATGTACTCCTGCCGCTCTGACATCGGAGAGAAATGCGACATCAGCCGACGTCGGACCCAGACTTTGGAATCCGGCCGACCGAGGGCTGCCTGAGGCAGGACAACCCATATGTTATGACTGCAGTTGCATATCTATTGGACATCTACATTCATGGTAGGTATAAAACTGTACTTTTTCTAAATCCAGAGCTGTTTTTGCCACTGCAGTCTTGCAGGGCTTAATAGCTGCCTAATGCTCTCTGACTTCCTCCTCCCTGCCTTAGCTTTGGGAATCTACCTAAATGTAATGACTGCAACAGTGAAAAACGAAGAACATAGTACAGTTGTGTACACTTACCATAAATGTAGATGTTCAAGTGTATTCATTGTTGCAGTCCTGATTATCCTCCCTCCAGCCCCCTGACTTCTCTTGGCTATACCTTTCTTCTTGTTTAGTGTATTTCAGCTTTCTGGTGCATTTGCTTTTTGTTGGAGGTGTAACCTTTATCTCTCTCTCTCTCTCTATATATATATATATATATATATATAATTGCTTCCCATTATGGGGGCACCTGACAACTGGGGCAAGAAAAACTGATATAATGGCGTTGGCTGCATGCTTTATACCCCTTACTACCTGACATCATGGAAGATGAGACAGCATCCAACGCAGGACCCAAGACTTTGATATTCAGGCCGGCTGAGGGCTACCTGCAGGTGGATAACCCAAATGTAATGACTGCAACAGTGAATACACTCGAACATCTACATATATAGTACGTGTACACAACTGTACTTTCCAATGCTGGCATCCCTGCCTCCTCCCAAGGCCTTGACTCTCATTTCCTTCTTTCAGACCCTTCTTCCTCTGCCCTTAATCACAGCAAGGGAAGTTCTGAGAGCTCTAGGTTTTATGGCTTTCACAATTCCTATACTCCCTTTTGTGAAACTCCACATGAAAAAACTTCAGTGGTTTCTAAAGTCAGTTTGGCTTCAGCATTCTTATCCCCTGGACTTCTTAGTCCCTCATCTTCCATGCTTCAAGCTGTAATTTCAGTGGTGTATTCAGCAGCTGACTCTCAATCCAGGGCTCCTCTTTCAACCCCCCTCTTCCATCTCAGGAGCTGTTCACAGACACTTCAGACGTAGGATGGGACTATCTTTCAGCCCTCTAAAGGTGCAGGGTCCTTGGTCACCTCAACATAGGAAAGACTACATCAGTGTCAAGGAAATGCGAGCTCTTCCGCTGGCTCTTCAGGCTTTTCACCCTCTGTTCTCCCTAGGGCCTCTCAAGGTGTTTACAGACAATACCATAGTGATGTGGAATGTCAACAAGCAAGGGGGGTTGAGATCTTACATCTTTTGCAGGTTGGCTGTTCTGGTGTGGGAACTAGCTATCTGGTATTGGGTGATTCGTCAGGCTGTTTATATTCTCTCAGGTCAGAACATTGTGGCAGACACACTAAGCAGGTCCATAACACAATTCTATGAGTGGATGCTGCACAGGGATGTACCAGTGGGGTGGTACTCAAATAGATCTTTTTGCCTCCCCACTGAACAGACAATTTCCTCTTTTTTGTGCCAGAGTCCCAGGTCCTCTAGACTGGAAGGTGGATGCCCTGTCTTTTCCTGGAAGGGGATATTTCTTTATGCCTTCCCTTCATTCCAAAGGTCCTGTTCAAAATACTACAGGATGATCTCAGAATATTGCTGGTGACTCCCTTTTGGCCCAGACAAGATTGGTTATTTCTTCTTCTGCATTTAGCCAAGGGCAATCATCACAAGTTACCTCACAGGGTGGATCTGCTCACACAAGACAAGGGATCTCTCATCCATCCTCACCTGTCCACTCTTCAACTGGCACTGTGGGTGATAAGATTTTGATTCCATACAGACACCTTTTTTTTCTGAGAATCCCACAACTAGGAAATACTACCTCTCCAAATGGAAGAGGTTTTCTGATGTTCTTCATGGTTCACTGTTGCAGTCATCACATTTGGGTTATCTGCCTGCAGGCAGCCCTCAGTCGGCCTGAATATCAGAGTCTTGGGATTTCTGCGTCGGATGCTGTCGCTTCTTCCATAACGTCAGGATGTCATGTATATAAAACATGCAGCCGACACCATTACATCAGTCTTTCTTGCCGTGTAGTGTCCGAAGCAGAAGCAGTTCGCAAGTGCCATTCGGCTGCCTCATGAAATTTTCATTTTTCGAGTTTCAGACCTGAAGTCTTCTAAAAGATAAGTACTCTATTGGAGATCCTTTTTTTCTTGCTCTAACCGATGCCAGAAAAAGTTAATAATTGTCTTTTCTCTGGAAAGCAAATACTTCACAGAGATTTTCATTCTTACTGCGCCATCTGTTTAGGCCCAGACCACGATGTTCCTCACTGTCGGTTATGTGCCTTGTTCAACACCTGAACTATTCGTCGTCGGGCTATTTTTGTCGCTAAATTCTTTTGCTCTCATTCTCCATATTCCGAAATGGCTTTGATAAGCCATCTGACTACTGATCTTCCGAAAAAAACGTAAGGATAAAGACAAGAGAGAGACTGCATATGCCAGTACTCAGTGAGGCGCCTTCGCAGCCCTTGATACCCGCTTCTACAGATTCACAGGCCTCTGCTGAGACCCTTTCGGAGTCCGGTATGCCGCGAGTTGCTTCTTCGATATGGAACCTGCGGATGTCTCTACCTTGGATGGGTCCAGAGCCACTGTGCAGGCACCGGCTTCTGAGAGTTTATGCTAACCTTCTGATGTTTGTATTAACCCGACATTTTTGTTTTTGACTAAAACTACTGAGTTTCTCAGGCCCAGAGTTCGCACTTTGCCTAGAAAACCGAGGACCAAAGCATATGCTGAAGCTCCCCTGCCATGGAAACAAATGCTTAGAATGGCTGAAGACCTAATAACTTTAATTAGGTAAAGCCAGCCTTCCCCCTCTATTAGACAAAGGATTGATTTTCCTTCTGATTCTACAGACCGTGAAGCTGATGACTCTGATCCCCCTGATTACCAGGACATTCCCTTATCTACCTGTGAAGATTCAGATGCAGAGGATTCCATCCCCTCTGCCTCCCCTCCAGAGGACTTTTCTTTTGGTGAAACCTTGCATACCTTAAGAGAGCATTTCCACTGGGAATGCCAGGACTACCCACAGTCCAAAAAGAGACTCAGATAATTTTTAGCCTTGCCTCAGCACAGGCCTCTAGCTATACCCCCTGTTCTGGAGATTGTAGATGATGTCTTCTTGGAATCCAGCCTTACCCCTGATACCTTGCCTCCAGCGGCCAGGAAACCTGACAGGTACTACAGAGTACCTGACTCCCACAAGTTTCTCTTTAAAAATCCTAGTGCGGATCCAGAGACCATTTCCCAGGGACAAAAAGGCATTAAGGCTACAATAGCCAAAAGCCCTACCCCTTCGGACAGGGACTCTAGGGCTTTAGATAGAAGGGGTAATACAATACACACCTCTGATACTGTTGCCATCAGGGTTTAAATTGCCAGTTTCATATGTTAAAGTATCAGTAACATATTATGAAGCTAATTAAACAAAAAATTATGTTGATTCCTGATTGTGCAGAACATAAAGATTTACAAGAGTTAATGTATTCTGGTAGCCAGGTTGGAAAACATACTTTGCAATGTGGTTTTGATGCCTTAGTAGCATCTTGCAGAGCTGCTGTCACTGGGCCTGTTCTTAGAAGGCATGCTTGGCTTAAGGAACATATCATGCCAGACTATGTCAAAGCAAAATTACTAGATGCACCACTAAATCAAGAATGTCTGTTTGGCAATAAAGCAGAAGAAGTCCACAAAAAGATGGAGGAAAAAGCTAAATCTATGCAAACTGTTAAGTATTTCCTACAGGTTCAGCCACCTAGATTCAGTAGGCCTTGGCCTTCAAAAAACTGGTCCTTTCCAGTCCCTCCCAGACCTTCTCAGTCCTAACCCAGGGGCAGCATACCACCACAATTACAGTCTCAGGGTATACACAGGTCTAAGCAATGGAGTGCTCCCACCTCTAAAACAGGGAGTAGTAAGCCAACATCCTATGGCAAAATCTCACAATGACTTATCCTTACTTCTTCCAAGCCTTGCCCAAGTACTTGCACCCTTAGGAGGAAAACTTGCCCTACATGCAAAAAACTGGAGTACATCACCCGGACAGATGGGTCTTGAACATTGTATCCCAGAGATACATATTCTACTTCCATTCACTGCCAACCCCAAGCGGATGGCCAGACCCCCCCCCCCAACCAGTGGGCAGAGGCCCAAAAGCAAGTACTTTCTCTTCTCTGTATCAAGGCTATTCGACCTGTCCCAGCAGAGCATAGGGGACAAGGTTTTTACTCCTGACTGTTTCTGGTCCCCATTAAAGAAAACTCTTGGCGCCCTGTCCTGGATCTGTCTATTCTCCACACCTTCCTGGTGGTTCCAAAATTCATAATGTTAACTCTCCAACAGCTGCTTCCTATGCTAGCCAAGGACTCCTGGCTAGCCACCCTAGACTTAAAAGAAGCTTATCTGCACATCCCCATAAGGGAATCTTGCAGGAAATACCTACGCTTCAGAGCAGGCTCTATGCATTATCAATTCTCTGCACTTCCCTTTGTCTTATCTACTGCATCCAGGGTATTCACAAAATGCCTAGCTCCAGCCATTGCATATTACAGGCAGAGAAAAATTCAAGTTTACACATACTTGCACAATTGCCTGATTCAGGCGGACAGTCAGGAATTGCTACTCCAGCACCTGACATTTGTAAACCGACTTCTAACTTCACTGGGGTACACCATCAACGAAAATAAATCACATCAGGTACCCAGCCAACAGATTGTATTTCTGGGAGCAAGTTTGAACATAACTTCCCAGGTGGCATTCCTCATTCCAGAAAAACAAATGTATTTGACAAACTACTTCAATCTACCGGCCACCAAAATTCAGCTATCTGCAAGAAATATACTGCAAGCCTTAGTGTGCATGGCCCCTTGCATTCTACTAATTCCATATGTAAGACTGCATATGAGGAAACTTCAGTGGTACTTAAAAAGTCTCTGGTGTCAACTTTCTCAGGACCTGGAAACAATGATTCCTGTCATTCTTTGCCTAAGGGCAGAGTTTCTTTGGTGGGCAAAGGCCTGCTACCACAACAAAGGACTCCCTTTCACTCTACCTCCTGCCGCCCAAACCCTAACAACAGACGCATCAGACTATGCATGGCAGGACAAGGTGTTCAAGGCAAATGGAACCCAAAAAGCAAATGCACCTGCATATCAATCAAAAAGAAATGTTAGCTGTACAGAATGCTCTGACAGCCTTCAAAGGCCTTATTCTTCCAGGGCAACTATTGATAAAGACAGACAACACCATGTTATGTGGTACATAAACAAGCAGCGGGAACCCATTCCTACCCACTCTGCAGGTTAGCCATGGCTCTGTGGGATACAGGCTTGAGCATCCAAGTGCGCCTACAAGCTCAATTCCTGCCAGGCAAACTAAATTCACTGGCAGACGACTTAAGCAGAAATCTAATGGACCACATAAGTGGAAACTGGAACCCAAATCATTCAAGCTGCTGATCTACAGGTGGGGGGCACCAGAGGGGACCTCTTCACTTCCCCTCAGAACTTTCAACTGAGAAAATATTGCACCAGAACTCCTCACAGCCAAGCTTGGAAAGTGGATGCTCTGTCCTTTCCATGGGAAAACCTCTGAGTCTATGCCTTTCCCCCTCTGCCCCTCCTCTCGAAGGTTCTACTAAAGATCAAACAGGACAAGCCAAGGACAATCCTGATTGCACCAGACTGGCCACGCCAGCACTAGTACCCACCTTTGCATAGTCTGACAGTATTGCCACCTTGGCACGTGCCTCAGATCCCTTCTCTGCTGTCCCAGCAGGAGGGCCAGATTTTGCATCCTCAATTACAAACCCTGAACCCTCAGTAAACTTGCTGGATGTCTTCCTGGAGGCAAAAAGGCTTACTACTAGAAAATGCTATTCAGTAAAGTGGAAAAGATACTGTTCTTGTAGCCAGTCTCAAGGAATGGACACAAATGTGCCCAGCTTACCTCATATACTAGATTACTTAACAGAAGTCTTCTACAAAGGCCTATCCTTCTCTTCAATTAAGATTCTTGCCTTTGCCATCTCAGCTCATTATAACACTGAGCCACCCCTCTTCTCTCATTCTCTTGTCAAACAGTTCTTGAGAAGAGCCAGAAATTTAAGGACCCCCCCCCCCCAGGAGTGCTCCCACTCCAGCCTGGGACCTCAACTTTGTATTGGAAAAAAACTCACGCTCCCCCCCCCCCCTTTGAACCTGCTGCTTCAACATAGTTAAAATTCCTTTCCTGGAAGACAGCTTTACTCCTAGCTATCACTTCAGCAAGAAGAGTGTCGAAATTGCAGGCACTTATGGCAGTGGAACCCTTCATTATCTTCCATGCGGACAGGGTTCCCTCAGGACTAAACCATCATTTATGCCAAACGTGGTATCTAGTGTGGCTTTTAACCAATCCATTCATTTGCCAACCTTTTTCCATAATCCTCAGAATACAGGGGAAAGGATCCTGCATTCACTGGACGTGCACAGGCAGCTTATGTTCTATCTGGATAGGACTAAACCTTTCTGAAAATCTGACCAGCTGCTAGTAAATTTTGCTACAGGGGCAGAGGGTAAACCATTTCTACATAGATAGCACACTGCATCCATTTCTGCTGCAAACATCATGGGAAACCTGCCCCACAGGGGCTGAGAACACATTCCAGTAGGGCTACATCAAACTCTACAGCATTTCTCAGGGGAGTCCCTGCCAGGGACATCCAGAAAGCTGCAACCTGGAGCTCTGTACACACCTTCAGCAAGCATTACCACTTACATATCTTTTCTAAATACAGAGCTGGATTTACTACAGCAGTCTTACAGGGCCTGCTTGCCAGCTCTAATGCTTCTTGACTGCCTCCACCCATCCTCAGCTTTGAGAATCAACCCAAATGTGATTACTGCAACAGTGAAACATGAAGAACATAGTACAGTTGTGTACACTTACCATAAATGTAGATGTTCAGGTGTATTCACTTTTCAGTCCTGGTTACCCTCCCCCCAGCCCCCTGACTTCTCCCTATCCTTTTTCTTTGGCATACCTTATATCATTGGTATTTGCTTTTTGCTGGGGGTGTTTCACACCATGTAATTACTTCCTATTTAGGGGGCTCCTGACATCTGGGGCAAGAAAAACTGATGTAATGGCGTCGGCTGCATGTTTTCTACCAATGACGTCCTGACGTCCTGGAAGAAGTGACAGTATCTGATGCAGAAATCCCAAGACTCTGATATTCAGGCCGACTGAGGGCTTCCTGCAGGCAGATAACCCAAATGTGATGACTGCAACAGTGAATACACATGAATATCTACATTTATGGTAAGTGTACACAACTGTACTTTTGGTGTCTTTCTCGTAACCTGGATCCACTTACTGTGGATGTTCCCATAGTTCTGTCTTATCTATGTGAACTGCTCAGTGCTGGGTTGGCATATTCTTCTGTTAAAGCCCACTTATTAACTATCTATGTTTGTCTGCCTTTATCACCTCTTTTAGCTTCTGGATTTGGGGCTAAACAGGATGTTCTTCGTGTTTCACTGTTGCAGTCATTACATTTGGGTTATCTGCTTGCAGGTAGCCCTCAGTCAGCCTGATTAACAAAGTCTTGGGTCCTGCGTCAGTCGCTGTCCCTTCTTCCATGACATCAGGTCGTCAGGGGTATAAAACATGCAGCCAACGGCATTACATCAGTCTGTCTTGCCGTGTGGTGCCCGAAGCAGAAGTGGTTTGCAAGTGCCGGTCATCCGACTCCTGAAATTTTCGTTTTTGAGTTTCAGAACTGAAGTCTTCAACTAAGGCTAAATACCCCATTGGGAAACGTTTTCTTGCTCCTTACCGATGTCAGCAAAAGTTAATAATTGCATTACTTGTGGAAAGAAAATACCGCATAAGGATTTTCATTCGTACTGTATTCCTTGTCTAGGCCCTGACCACGACATACCTTGCTGTCGGTTTTCTGCTTTATTTAATCAGCGCACTATCCTCCGTCGGTATATTTTCGCCTCTAAATATTTCGGTTCTCAGTTTAATTTTCCAGAAATGTCATCGGTTAGCCATCCGACTACCAGGATTCTGAAAAAACTCAAAGATAAAGACTGAGACAGGCCGCCGAGTTCCAAAACCGCCGATGACGCTTCTCCTAAGCCAGTCGCCAGTTCACCGGTACTCAGTGAGGTGCTTTCGCAGGTCCTAATACCCACTACTTCTGATTCGCAGGCCTCTACTGAGACCCATTCGGAGTCCAGTATGCCACGAGATGCTTCAGCTATGGAACCAGTGGATGTCTCTACCTTGGATGGGTCCGGAGCCGCTGTGCAGGCACCAGCTTCTGAGGGTGTATTCAAGCCTACAGACTTGCATATTAAACCAACACCTCCTTCTTCTCTTAGGCCTAAATCTCGAATCATGCCTAAAAAACCGACACCCAGGCCACATGCTCAGGCCTCAATGCCTAAAAAACAAATGATAAGAATGGCTGAAGATCTAATAACTCTAATCAGGGGTAGCCAATCCCCCCCTTTCTAAGAGGCCTAGGACTGAAGTGGTTTATGAATCTTCTGACCAGGATTCGTTTTTTTCTGATTCCTCTGATGATCTGGATTTGCCATTATCTACTTATGAGGATTCTGATGCAGAGGACTCCATTCCCTCTGCTTCCCCTCCAGAGGATTTTTCTTTTGGGGAAACCTTACATACTCTAAGGGAGCATTTCCACTGGGAAAGCCAGGATTTTTCTGATTCAAAAAAGAGGCTTAGGGATTTCTTACTTCTACCTCAGCATAGGCCGTTAGCTATTCCTCCTGTACTAGACATTGTTGATTATGCTTTTTCAGAATCTACTTTGGCTCCTGATTCCTTGCCTCCTGCTCCCAGAAAACCAGACAGATACTACAGGGTCCCTGAGTCACACAAGTTCCTTTTTAAAAATTCTATTGCAGATCCAGAGACTATTTCACAGGGGCCCAAGGGCATTAAGGCTTCCACTGCTAAAAATCCTACCCCTTCTGATAGAGACTCCAGAGCACTGGATAAATGGGGTAAGAAGGTTTACACTTCTGCAACCTTGGCCATTAGGGCTTTAAACTGCCAGTTTCATATGTTAAAGTATCAGCAACATGTTATTGGATTGCTTAAATAGAAAATGATGTTGAATCCTGACTGTGTGGAAAATAAAGAATTACAGCATTTAATCCATTCTGCTGAAAAAGTTGGAAAATATACTTTGCAATGCGGTTTTGATTCATTAGAAGCCTCTTGCAGGGCCGTTGTTACTGGGTCTGTGCTCAGAAGGCATGCTTGGCTTAAGGAGTAATCTTTGCCTGATCGTGTTAAATTGTTGGATGCTCCCTTGAATCAGGACCGCCTCTTTGGCAACAAGGCTGAGGAAGTTCTTAAAAAGATGGAAGATAAAGCTAAATCTATGCAAACTGTTAAAGATTTCTTACAAGTTCAGCCTCATAGATTTAGTAGGCACTGGCCCTCTAAGAATTGGTCCTTTCCGGCCCCTTCCAGGTCTTCTCAAGCCAAACCCAGACACAGCAAAAACCTCAGGTTTCAGTCCCAGGGGACACACAGGACTAAGCAGTGGGGGGGCCTCCACTTCCAAATCTGGGAGTAATAAGACTCCCCCCTATGGTAAACTGTCTCAATTACTTCCTTTTAAAA
The DNA here is from genome assembly GCF_019279795.1 of Protopterus annectens. Taxonomy (NCBI): domain Eukaryota; kingdom Metazoa; phylum Chordata; order Ceratodontiformes; family Protopteridae; genus Protopterus; species Protopterus annectens. Next base: position 487,316,876 of record NC_056729.1, read on the forward strand.
CCTCCGAGCACTTATCAACTGACTGCCCCTTTGGAGGGAAAGATTGCTCTTCATGCAAAAACCTGGGAACTCATTAACCAGGACAAATGGGTTTTAAATATAGTGTTCCAGGGATACAGATTTCACTTCCACACGTTGCCAACTCCAAGCGGGTGGCCAGACCTACCCCCAAGTCAGTGGGCAGAGGCCCAAAAACAAGCACTTTCTCTGTTAAGCATGGGGGCTGATCAACTGGTAACAAAAGAGGAAAAGGGACAAGGTTTCTACTCTAGACTTTTCCTGGTACCCAGAAAAGACAATTCATGGTGTCCTATCCTGGACCTTTCTACTCTAAACACCTTTTTGGAGATTCCAAAATTCAAGATGCTGACTCTTCACCAATTACTTCCTATGCTAGGCAAAGATGCCTGGTTGGCAACACTAGATTTAAAAGAAGCATACCTGCACATCCTAATCAGGGAATTTTGCAGAAGATACCTGCGCATCAAAGCAGGCTACACACACTATCAGTTCTCTGCACTGCCCTTTGGCTTATCTACTGCATCCAGGGTATACACAAAGTGCCTAGCTCCAGTTATTGCATTTTGCAGGCAAAGAAATATTCAAATATACCCATACCTGGACGATTGCCTTATTCAGACAGAAAGCCAGGACATATTTTTGAATCATCTGGCCTTTGTACAAAGGGTTCTAACTTGTCTGGGGTACACCATAAATGAAAATAAATCACACCTGGTACCCTGTCAACAAATTATATTCCTGGGAGCAAGCTTGAATACAACTTTCCAGATGGCCTACCTCACGCCAGAGAAACAACTTCATTTGACAACCTACTTCAAACAAGTGGCCACAAAAACCCTGCTATCTGCAAGAGAAATACTGCAAGCCTTGGGGTTCATGGCCTCCTGCATTCTTCTAATTCCATATGCAAGACTGCATATGAGGAAACTACAGTGGTATATAAAAAGCCTATGGTGTCAACATTCTCAGGATCTAGAAGCAATGATTCCTATCATACCTTGCCTACGACTAGAATTCCTTTGGTGGGCAGAGGCCTGCCGCCAAAACAAGGGACTACCCTTCACACCACCCCCTGCTGCCCAAACCCTAACAACAGATACATCAGACTTTGCATGGGGGGGCTTACCTGGCAGGGAAGTGCATTCAAGGTAAATGGAACCCAAGTCAAATGCACCTGCATATCAATCAATAAGAAATGTTAGCTGTACAGAATGCTCTGACAGCCTTCAAGGACCACATTCTTCCAGGATAACTAATGGTAAAGACGGACAATGCCACTGTTATGTGGTACATAAACAAGCAGAGGGGTACACATTCTTACCCCCTCTGCAGACTAGCCATGGCATTGTGGAACACAGCCTTGCGCTACCAAGTGCACCTACAAGCTCAATTCCTGACAGGAAAGTTAAATACACTGGCAGACAGACTAAGCAGAAACCTCATGGACCCACAAGAGTGGAAACTGGAACCAAGGATTTTCAACATGTTGACAAGCAAATGGAGGAGCCAAGATATAGACCTATTTGCCTCTCCCCAGAACTACCAATTGGACAAATTTTGCACAAGGACTCCCCACAAACAAGCCTGGAAAGTGGATGCTCTGTCCTTCAGCTGGAAAAACCTATCAGTCTATGCCTTCCTCCCTCTGCCTCTGCTCTCGAAAGTACTACTAAAAATCAGACAGGACAAACCAAGGATGATTTTGATTGCTCCAGACTAGCCGCGCACTGTGCAGTGTGTCACGGTTATCCCCATGGCACCTGCCTTAGACTCCTTCCCTGTTGTCTCAGCAGGAAAACCAGATTATGTACCCTCAGCTTCCAACATTGAACCTTGCAGCCTGGCTAATTACATAATCCCTTCCTTTACCACCCTTCAGTAAACCTGTGTTGGATATTATTTTAGAGGCAAGGAGGCCTAGCACTAGAAAATCCTATGCTGAAAAATGGAAAAGATTCTGTGCCTGGAACTAATCTCAAGGGAGGAGCACAGCAGCACCCAATTTACCTCAGATTTTACAATACTTAACTGAGATGCTTCACAAGGACCTGTCTTTTTCCTCCATTAAAATCCACGCCTCAGCCATTTCAGCTCATTATAAAAGAGAACCCCCCCCCCCCTCTTCTCTCACCCACTTCTCAAGCAGTTCCTCAGAGGGGCCAAAATTTGAGACCACCCAGGAGAGCTCCTACCCCACCCTGGGACCTTAACTTTGTTTTGGAGAAACTCACTCTATCTCCTTTCGAGCCAGCTGCTACTGCAGACTTAAAATTTCTTTCTTGGAAAACAGCTTTCCTTTTAGCAATCACTTCAGCTAGAAGGGTATCTGAATTACAGGCTCTTATGGCTATGGAGCCTTTTATCATCTTTCATGCGGACAGGGTGTCCCTCAGAACCAATCCATCCTTCATGCCCAAGATGGTATCCAGTGTGGCTCTTAATCAGTCCATTCATTTGCCAACCTTCTTTCCCAATCCACAGAACAAAGGGGAATGAATACTGCATTCCTTAGATGTGCACAGACAACTCAGATTCTACTTGGACAGGACTAAACCTCAAAAGAAATCTGAACAACTGCTGGTAGCATTTGCTGCAGGGGCAGAGGGGAAGGCTATTTCAAAGCAAACCATTTTTAAATGGATAGGCCATTGCATTCATTTCCGCTATAAGCACCATGGAAAACCCCATGGGATCAGACCTCTCTCCACCAGGGCTGCATCTACCTCTACAGCATTTCTCAGAGGCATTCCTACCAGGGACATCCTAGAAGCTGCTACCTGGAGTTCTGTACATGCTTTCACCAAGCATTATCATTTACCAATTTTCTCTAAATCCAGGGCTGTATTTGCCACTGCAGTCTTGCAGGGCCTTATAGCTGATCCTAATGCTATCTAAATTCCTCCTCCAAACAAAGCTTTGGGAATCTACCCAAATGTAATGACTGCAACAGTGAAACACGAAGAACATAGTACAGTTGTGTACACTTACCATAAATGTAGATTTCTGAGTGTATTCACTGTTGCAGTCCTGGTTACCCTCCCTCCAGCCCCCTAACTTCTTTTGGCTTTACCTCTACTTTCCTTTACTATGCTTAAAAGCCTTTTTGGTGTATTTGCTTTTTTGTTGGAGGTATATCATTGTACCTTTATGCTTATTTGCTTCCCATTAGGGGGGCACCTGACATCTGGGGCAAGAAAAACTGATGTAATGGCGTCGGCTGCATGTTTTATACCACTGATGACCTGACGTCATGGAAGAAGGGACAGCAACCGACAGAGGACCCAAGACTTTGTTAATTAGGCCGACTGAGGGCTACCTGCAAGTAGATAACCCAAATGTAATGACTGCAACAGTGAATACACTCGAACATCTACATTTATGGTAAGTGTACACAACTGTACTTTCTTAAAGGCGTCCTTCATATTAGTCCTCCCAGGAACCCTGTCCCTCCTCCTCCCTGGGATCTTAATTGTGTTTTAAAAAATTGACCCATGCTCCTTTTGAACCTGCAGCTTCAGCTTCTTTACAGCATTGTTCTTGGAGGACTGTACTTTTGTTAGCCCTTTCTTCTTCCAGACAGGTGTCTGAGCTTCAAGTACTTATGTCTTGTCCTCCTTTTTTAGTTTTCCTTAAGGACAGGGTGTCCCTTCATACTAATCCTTCTTTTATGCCCAAGGCAATGAATGAGTTGTCCCTTAATCAATCTATTAATTTGCCCACTTTTTCCCCTTCTCCACAATCTGCCAGTGAGAAGGTGCTCTACACATTGGATGTGCGTAGACAACCCCAGATTTTATTGGGATAAAACGAAGACTTTTGTAAATTTGATCAGCTCTTTGTTTCCTTTCATCCTAGATCCTTAGATGTGGCTGTTTCCAAGCAAACTGTTTCTTCTTGGATTTCTAAACCATTTCTTTTTGTTATGCCATCTATGTCAAGAGCTTGTCATCTTCTGTTAAGGCTTATTCTACTAGGGCTGTGGCTTCTTCTGGTGCATTTTTCAAGGGTTTGGATATTAACTCTATTTTTGAAGCAGCTACCTGGTCCTCTGTGCATACATTTACCAAGCACTATAAGTTGGATGTGATTTCCAGAGTTAGAGTTGGCTTTGTTAGAGCCATTCTCCATGGGTTCTTCGAGTGGTCTGCTGGTCTGTTCACCTCTCCCTCTTTCTGAGCTTTTGTATTCTTCCCTAATGTAAAGAATACTGCAACAGTGAACTGGAAGTGCGTAGTACAGTTGTGTAGGATCTTATTATAATGATAGACATCGTTCTCATCACTGCTGCAGTATTCACTCCCACCCTTCTGGATGTACAGGTTACCTCTTTTTTCCTTGGACTGGCTTTCCTACTGCAGCTGTCAGTTCTGATGATGGTACATCTGGACATCACCGATGTTCATTGTGCATACAGCTGCAGTCATAACAGATGGGTTATCCTGCCGTCAGGCGGGTCCTCGGTCGGCCGAATTCCAAAGTCTAGGTCCGGCGTCGGTTGTCGTCGCTTCTTCCCTGACGTCAGTGCGGCAGGGGTACAAAAGAGGCAGCCAACGCCATTTTCTCCAGTCTTTCTTGCCGCGCGGTGCCCGAAGCAGGAGCAGTTCGCAAGTGCCGGTCAGCCAGCTCCTGAGATTTACGAAAGTATTTCAGCCGAAGTCTTCTTGAAAGCTAAGTACCCCGTTGGGGAAATTTTTCTTGCCTCAGACCGATGTCAGACAAAGTTAATAATTGCATTTCATATGGGAAGCAAATACCGCATAAGGATTTCCACTCTTTCTGTATACCTTGCTTAGGCCCAGACCACAACGTCTCGGCCTGCTATTTTTGTGCTAGATTCAACAAACGCACTATTAAGCATCGGGCGGAGTTCACCCTTCACTTTTTTGGCAAAAAATGTAATTATATTATGTCGTCGGATACTCCGACTCCAGTTTTGAGCAAAAACGCAAGGATAAGGACCGACATACGAGGTCCACACCACCTACTGCAACCACGCTAAGGCCGACTACCGGTTCTCCGGTACTCAGCGAAGCCTCTGAGTACCGATGACAATGCATTACCGGTGTCTTCAGTACCCAAGGTCGCAGGCTCCTCGGCCCCTATTCCTACTACAGATACCGACGCCACTCCTGGCGGGGAAACTCAGAATTTAGACAGGCCTGCCATTTCTTAAGGGGTCTTCAGGCCTTCCTCCTTCTCTATTAAAGCCTTCACTAAATCTAAAACAGCCATGAAAACCAAAAAACAGGTTCCTCAGACCTCCTCTCAAGGCATCATGCCTAAAAAACAGATGCTTAAAATGGCTGAGGATTTGATTACTCTTATCAGGGGTTCTCAACTCCCCTCTGACAAAAGGCCCAGATTAGAGGAAGACTACCCTTCCTCAGATCAAGCTTCTGTTACCTCAGAACTATCTGAGGACCAGGATTATGCCTATTCTCCATTCGAAGATTCTGATGCAGAGAAGTATATTCCCTCGGTCTCCCCCCCTGAGGACTTCTCTTTTGGGGAAACCCTGCATACATTGAGGGAACACTTTCACTGGGAAGGCCAAAATTACTCAGATTCCAAGAAAAGGCTCAGGGAATTTATTCTGCTCCCCCAGCATAGGCCTCTGGCTATCCCACCTGTTTTAGATATATTGGATGATGTGTACACAGAAGCCAGCCTTAATCCTGATTCTTTGCCTCCAGCTCCTGTTAAACCAGACAGGTATTACCGGGTTCCTGATTCTCACCAGTTCCTATATAAAAGCCATACTGCTGACCCAGAAACTATTTCACAGGGTCCCAAGGGAATTAAGGCCTCTACTGCTAAAGACCCATTACCTTCAGAGAGAGATTCCAGAGCTTTAGAAAGGTGGGGGGGAAAAAGGTGTACACCTCGGCCACTTTAACCATGAGGGCATTAAACTGTCAGTTCCATATGTTAAAGTATCAACAGTTTTTGATATCTCAGCTGAAAAGCAAGATGACACAACCAGAACAACCAGATTTAAAAGAGTTGTTGCATGGTGCAGAGCAAGTGGGTAAACATACCTTGCAGTGTGGCTTTGATGCTTTAGAGGCCTCATGTAGAGCTGCTGTTACGGGGTCTGTTATACGTAGGCATGCTTGGCTCAAAGAGCAATCCTTACCAGATCATGTCAAAGCTAAATTATTAGATGCACCTCTTCAAAAAGATGTATTGTTTGGTGTTAAAGCTGAGGAGGCACTAAAGAAAATGGAGGAAAAAGCGAAATCAATGCAAACAGTGAAAGATTTCCTGCAGGTACAGCCTCCACGTTTCAGCAGAAACTGGCCTTCAAAAAATTGGTCCTTTCCAGCCACGGACAGACCTCAAAGGGGCAGATACAGGCATCCAAGGGGTAGAGGGCAACCCCAAGGATCTTTCAGAGCCAGACAGTGGCAAGCACCAACCCCAAGAGGTGGAGAAGACAGATCACAGTCTTTTAGAAAACAGACACAATGACTTCCCCCTACACCTGCCAAGCAAAGCTTTAATGGCAGCACCTTTGGGCAGAAAACTGACATTATTCTCAAAAAATTGGCATATTGTTACAAGAGACAAATGGATTCTGGACATTATAGACAGAGGCTACAGGTTCCACTTTCACACCCTTCCAAAAATGAGAGGCATGCCAAACCTGCCACAAAATCAAAGGGCAGAGGCACAAAAACAAATTTCAGCTCTCATGGACATGAAAGCGATTCAAGAGGTACCTGCAAAAGAACAAGGTCAAGGGTTTTATTCCAGACTATTCCTGGTACCAAGGAAAGACGAAGATTGGAGACCTATCTTAGACCTATCCATCCTAAACACATATCTACAGGTGCCAAAATTCAAGATGCTCACATTACAGCAGCTTCTTCCCATGCTGGGCAAGGAGTAACATTGGACCTCAAGGAGGCATACCTGCATGTCCCTATCAGACAAGATTGCAGAAGATACCTCAGATTTCATGCAGGTTCAACCCATTACCAATTCTCTGCATTGCCCTTTGGCTTATCTACTGCGCCCAGAGTGTTTACGAAATGCCTGGCATCAGTAATCGCCTTCTGCAGACTACAAGAGATACAAATCTACCCATATCTGGACGACTGCCTGATCCAAGCGGACAGCAAGGACATACTACTGCAGCACCTGGCATTTGTAATAAAACTATTGAACTTCCTGGGATACACAGTCAACAAAAAGAAATCAAAACTAATACCCTCTCAACAAATAATTTTCCTGGGTGCCAGCTTGGATACAACCACCCAGATGGCCTACCTCACGCCAGACAACCAAGGGCAACTGTCTCAATACTTCAGAAAAATGGCAACTTACACCAGGCTAACTGCAAGGAAAATCCTGCAGGCTCTGAGATTCATGGCATCTTGCATCCTACTAATCCCATGTGCAAAGTTGCATATGAGGAAACTTCAATGGTACCTAAAAAATGTATGGTCTCAACACAGCCACAGCTTGGAAGCAATTATACCACTCATTCCATGCCTTCAAAAGGAATTTATGTGGTGGGCTCAAGCTTGCCAAAGAAACACAGGTCTTCCTTTCTGTGTACCTCAAGCAACTCAAATCATCACAACAGATGCCTCAGACTATGCCTGGGGGCACACATGACAGATCAGTGCATTCAGGGAAAATGGACCCGAAAAGAGAAGCACCTTCACATCAACCAAAAGGAAATGCTAGCCGTGCAAAAGGCTATTATGACCTTCAAAGACCTACTGCACCCAGGCCAGCTATTGATAAGGACAGACAAAACACCACAGTGATGTGGTATATAAACAAACAGGGGGGAACTCATTCATACCCCCTGTGCAGGCAAGCCATGACCCTATGGAACACAGCACTGGAACTGCAAATTCAACTACAGGCGCAATTCCTGCCAGGGAAGGAAAACACACTGGCAGACAACCTAAGCAGAAATATGACAGATCCACACGAATGGAAGTTGCATCCTCAAGTTTTCACAAAGATAACTCAGGCATGGGGACAGCCAGACATAGATCTCTTTGCTACCCACAGAAATTGCCAGTTGAAAAAATTTTGTTCAAGGACCTATCATCCACAGGCCTGGAAAGTGGACGCACTTTCCTTCAGTTGGGCAACATTGGCAGTCTATGCCTTCCCGCCTCTTCCTCTGCTGCCCAAAGTTCTATTAAAAGCCAGAGCAGAGAGGCCGAAAATGATTCTCATTGCTCCAGACTGGCCAAGACAACAGTGGTATCCGCTCCTGAAGAGCCTGACACATTCCCCACCATGGATCCTGCCTCTAGTCCCTCTTCTGTTGTCCCAGCACGACTACAAAACTCTTCACAGCCATCTCAAAACTCTAAATCTAGCTGCATGGAGAATTCCTTGATTTCCCAACAGTTTCTCCTCTCCAAGAGGTGCAGGATGTCATCTTGGAGGCCAGAAGACCTTCTACTAGAAAGGCCTACTCCACCAAATGGAAACAATTTTGTGCCTGGAAGCAAGAAAAGGGACAGAATCCTTGGGTAATAAACATACCTCAAATTTTACAGTACCTAGCCGAGATGTTAAACAATGGACTTTCCTTCTCCTCCATCAAGATCCACGCATCAGCCATTTCTGCACAATACAACACAGACCCTCCTTTATTCTCTCATCCTCTCTTAAGGCAGTTCCTCAGAGGGGCAAAGAAAATAAAACCCCCAAGGAAACCACCAGTCCCTGCTTGGGACCTCAACTTCGTATTGGAAAAGCTGACCCTTCCTCCCTTCGAGCCAGCTTCCTCATCAGAGTTACAGTACTTGTCATGGAAAACAGCCTTTCTTCTGGCTATCACCTCAGCTTGCAGGGTTTCGGAGCTACAGGCCCTCATGGCTGTGCAACCATTCATCATTTTCCATCAGGACAGAGTTTCCTTACGAACCAACCCTACCTTTATGCCAAAGGTAGTATCCAGTGTAGCTTTGAATCAGACTATCCACTTACCTACCTTTTATCCTAATCCACAAAACAAAGGGGAAAGACTACTACATTCCTTGGACATTCACAGACAACTTCGTTACTACTTGGACAGGACAAAGCCATTCAGGAAATCTGAGCAACTCTTTGTGTCCTATGCTGCAGGTGCTCAAGGAAAGGCTATTTCCAAACAGACAATTTCAAAATGGATAGCCCACTGCATACGCTTTTGTTACTCATTTCATGGAAAAACTGCCTGCATGCATCAGATCCCACTCCACCAGAGCCACAGCTACCTCTGCAGCCTTCCTCAGGGGGGTCCCCACCAAGGATATTTTGGAAGCAGCCACCTGGAGTTCAGTGCACACTTTCTCCAAGCACTATCACCTCCCACTATACTCAAAATCTAGAGCAAGCTTTGCCACAGCAGTCCTGCAGGGCATCCTAGCCCCTCCTAGTTCCACTTAGTGCCTACCACCCTTACTTAGCTTTGGGATTCTACCCATCTGTTATGACTGCAGCTGTATGCATGATGAACATAGTACAGTTTTGTACCTACCATAAATGTAGATGTTCGAGTGCCCATACAGCTGCAGTACAGGTTGCCCTCCCTCCATCCCCTGTTAGGACAGGCCTTATGACAAACACTTTTCATACAACCTTTTTGGGGTATTCTTTTACGGTGTATTTGCTTGCAACTACTGTTTTTGATTTTCAACACTGCATCTTTGCATAACATTATGTTTGCCTTCCTTCTGGGGGCACCTGACATCTGGGGCAAGAAAAACTGAAGAAAATGGCGTCGGCTGCCTCTTTTGTACCCCTGCCGCACTGACGTCAGGGAAGAAGCGACGACAACCGACGCCGGACCTAGACTTAGGAATTTGGCCGTCCGAGGACCCACCTGACGGCAGGATAACCCATCTGTTATGACTGCAGCTGTATGAGCACTCGAACATCTACATTTATGGTAGGTACAAAACTGTACTTTATGCCCTATGCTATATGTGGGGGAGCATACTTGTGACATATGTCATACCTTAAAGCAACGTAAAGGTTTTGGTGTACTGGCCGGATGTTGGGCCACCCTTGGCAGGGGATCCCTATTGTAAAGAATACTGCAACAGTGAAGAGAAGGGACATCTACCATTATGGTAAAATCTCACACAACTGTACTTTCAGCACAGACTTTTTCTGGATGTTGTACAAATGTGGTGTACCAGAAGTGGACATGCTTGTTGCACGCCTCATCAACTAACTCCAAACTCTTTGTTCCCTCTTTCTTTACAAGTTTTGATGGTGCAGTGGTAGTGTTGTCGCCTCACAGCCAGAGGTTCTTTGGTTTGATTCTTGGCTGGAGTGCCTTCTGTGCGGAGTCTGCATGTCCTCCCTGCGTTCATGTGGGTTTCTTCCAGGTGTTCCGGTTTCTTCCCACGTCACAAAGACATGCATCGGGAGCACTTCTCCCTGGGCGTCCTCTGAAAATTGGCTTTCCCGGTAAACAAATGTAAAATAAATAATTTGTGTGATGATAGATGCCTGATGCCTTCTCATTCCTGTGGGCTTGGACCATATACGGCATGCTATTTCTCCATTCACTCTGAGAGTTTTCTCAAAGTGAAGCAAAATATAGCCAAATGTTGTTCTCTTAGTTCTTTTTTTTTCCTTTCTGTTTTTTTTTTTTTTTTTTTTTTTTTGCATGGTCAAGAAAATTAGGGTTTCTTCTCTTATCTGATGCCTTTCACAACTCTTGTATGAACCTTGCCAGTACTCTAGTCATTGCTAACCCAACAGTAGAGCAGAATGCCATACTTCTGTTTAGAACTGAATATTTCAGCTTGGAGGATGGAATTTGATTTCTAACAGTGATTCCTTTTTTTCCAGTTAGGTATTAAACATCCTAAAGCAAGCAAGAAGACCTACTACAAGGAGATTTTACAGAAACAGAAAAGGTTTGCCTTCTAGACTTCTAGAAAAGTTTTAGGCCCATTGAATTATCTCACTCCAAAGATCTTAAATTACATCAGCCATCTCTTTAAATCTAATTTAGCCAACTTGTCTGTCAGAGTTGTATATTTGCAGATGTTCATCGTGTTACACTGCTGCAGTCATCATACTTGGGTGATCCTGCCGTCAGGCAGTCCCGCAGTCGGCCAGATTTCCAAAGTCTTGATCTGGCATCGGTTGCTGTCGCTTCTTCCCTGACGTCAGTGCGCCAGGGGTATATAAGATGCATTCAACGTCATTTTCTTCAGTCTTTCTTGCCACGTGGTGCCCAAAGCAGAAGCAGTTCGCAAGTGCCGGTCGGCCGACTCCTGAGATTTTAGAAGTTGAATTTCAGATCCGAAGTCTTCAATAAAGCTAAGTACCCCGTTGGGGAAACTTTTTTCTTGCCTCAGACCGATGTCAGAAAAAGTTAATAATTGTATTTCTTGTGGGAAGCAAATACCTCATAAGGATTTCCACTCTTACTGTATTCCATGCGTAGGCCCTGATCACGACGTTACTAGTTTTCAGTTTTGTGCTAGATTTAACAAACACACTATAAAAAGATGTTTTGATTTTGCTTTGCACTACTTTGGTCGAAGGTTCAATTATACTATGCCATCGGATCAACCGACGACCGCAATTCCGAAAAAACGCAAAGACAAGGATAAAGACAGGCATCCGAGGTCCAAAACTCACGACAAAACCTCTTCTAGGCCAGTTGCCTGTTCTCAGTGAGGAGCTTTCGCAGCCCCTGACACCCGCTACCTCAGAGCCACAGGCCGCCTCCGACTCCCACGTGGAGACAACTAGGCCTCTGGAAACTCAAGGTATTGGGCCTACGGAAGCTAATCCCTCAGATGGTTCCAGAGCGGCTGAGCAGGCACCGGCTTCTGAGGGTGTTTTCAGACCTTCACAAGTTACCATTAAATCAACAGCCAAGACAAAGGTACCATTAAAGACAAAGAAACAAGTACAGCATTCTCCTGGACAGTCCTCCATGCCTAAGAAACAGATGCTTAAAATGGCTGAAGACCTCATTACTCTAATCAGGGGTTCCCATCCCCCTCCTGAGAATAGGCCTAGACAGGATACAGACTATGACTCCTCTGATCAGGTTTCCATTTCCTCTGATTCCTCTTCAGACCAGGGATACTCTTTACCCCCCCTATGAGGACTCTGATGCTGAGGAATCTATCCCTTCAGCCTCTCCTCCTGAGGATTACTCTTTTGGGGAAACTTTACATACCATGAGGGAACATTTCCATTGGGAAAGTCAGGAATACTCAGAATACAAGAAAAGGCTCAGGGATTTCCTCTTATTGCCTCAGCACAGGCCCCTGGCTATTCCGCCTGTACTAGACATTGTGGATGATGTGTTTTCTGAATCCAGCTTATCTCCTGACTCTTTGCCCCCTGCTCCAGCCAAGCCAGATAGGTATTATAGAGTCCCTGACTCTCACAAGTTTCTTTACAAAAACTCTTCTGCTGATCCAGAAACTATTTCCCAGGGTCCAAAAAGGGTTAAGGCTTCCATTGCAAAAAATCCATTACCCTCTGACAGAGATTCCAGAGCTTTGGATAGATGGGGGAAGAAAGTATACACGTCTGCAACTTTAGCAGTAAGAGCTTTAAATTGCCAGTTTCACATGCTTAAGTACCAGCAATATTTAATGGCTCAGTTAAAACAGAAAATGCTTGCTAGCTCAGAAGCTCCTGATTGTAAAGAAGTGCAGGATTTATTGCATGCAGTTGAACAGGTGGGAAAACATACTCTGCAATGTGGTTTTGATTCTTTAGACAGACAGGCCACAGAGAGGCAGATACAGACGCCCAAGAGGCAGATCTCAACCCCAAGGCTCAAACAGACAACGACAGTGGGGCACCTCAACCCCAAAAGGAGTTGAGGACAAATCTCAACCTTACAGGAAACAGTCACAATGACTTTCCCTTGCGTACGCCAAGCACGTCCCTTCTGGAAGCCCCCTTAGGGGGAAAACTAGCACTTTTTTCTCAAAACTGGCAAACAATCACCCAAGACAAATGGGTCCTGAATATTGTGTCTCAAGGTTACAGATTCCATTTCCATACTTTCCCAAAGCTAAAAGGAATGCCAGACCTGCCACAAAATCAATGGGCAGAGGCACAAAAACAAATTTCAGCCCTCATGGACACGAGAGCTATACAAAAAGTACCATGACAGGAATAAGGACAAGGATTTTACTCAAGACTCTTCCTGGTCCCCAGAAAGGACAAAGCCTGGAGCCCTATACTGGACCTTTCAATTCTGAATACTTACCTGGATATTCCGAAATTCAAAATGTTGACATTACAGCAGTTTCTACCCATGCTGGGCAAGAAGGCTTGGCTTGTTACTCTGGACCTCAATGAGGCATACCTGCATGTTCCTATCAGACAAAATTGCAGAAGATACCTCCGATTCAACGATGGTACAAGGCACTACCAATTCTCTGCACTGCCCTTTGGCTTATCTACTGCACCCAGGGTCTTCACAAAGTGCCTGGCACAAGTAATTGCATTTTGCAGACAAAAAGGGATTCAAATATATCCATACCTGGACGACTGCCTCATTCAAGCAGAGACAAAGGACATTCTTCTACAGCATCTGGCGTTTGTGAAAATGTTGCTAATTTATCTAGGGTACACAGTAAACGAAAAGAAGTCAAAACTAGTGCCCTCACAGCAGATTACATTCCTGGGTGCCAGCTTAAATACAATGGCCCAGATGGCTTACCTCACCCCAGACAAACACGTGCAACTAACTCAATATTTTCAACTACTGGCAAAAACGTCCCATCTCCCTGCAAGAAAAATTCTGCAGGGCCTGGGTTTCATGGCATCCTGCATACTACTAATACCATATGCCAGACTGCATATGAGGAAATTACAGTGGTACCTAAAAAGTGTTTGGACTCAACATTCTCACAGTCTAGAAGCAGTAATTCCAATAATTCCCTGCCTACAACAGGAGTTTCGATGATGGGCACAGGCATGTCATCTAAACAAGGGTCAGCCTTTTACCCAACCCACAGCCAGGCAAACTCTAGCAACAGATGCTTCGGATTACGCCTGGGGAGCACACATGGCAGGAACATGCATTCAGGGCAAGTGGACCACAGACCATATGCATCTTCACATCAATCAAAAAGAGATGTTGGCAGTTCAAAATGCCCTAACAGCTTTCAAGGACCTTCTACACCCAGGACAACTATTACTAAAGACAGACAACACCACAGTAATGCGGTACATAAACAAATAAGGGGGCACTCACTCTTATCCCCTGTGCAGGCAAGCCATGACCTTGTGGAACACAGCTCTAACGTACCACGTTCACCTGTAAGCACAATTCCTGCCAGGAAAGAAAAATACTCTGGCAGATGACTTAAGCAGAAATATCATGGACCCTCATGAATGGAAATTGAACCCACAAATCTTCAGCATGATAACACAAAAATGGAGATGCCCAGACATAGATCTTTTTGCCTCCCCTCTGAATTGCCAACTACAAAAATTCTGCACAAGAACTTACCACAAACAAGCATGGAAAGTGGATGCTCTTCTGTTCAGCTGGAAAAACCTAAAAGTCTATGCCTTCCCACCACTGCCTCTCCTTTCAAAGGTACTCCTAAAAGCCAGACAAGAAAAACCACAGATGATCCTGATTGCTCCAGACTGGCCACCCCAGCACTGGTACCCTGTCTTAAGGAACTTGGCTCAGGGCCCACCATGGATTTTGCCCCAAATTCCACACCTTCTGACTCAACAAAACAATCAGATCCTGCACGGTCAGCTCAAAACCCTAAACCTGGCTACAGGGCAGATACTTTAGTCAAACAGGCAACACCTCTCTCTAAAGCTGTTATGGATGTCATTTTGGAGGTCAGGATGCCTAGCACCAGGAAAGCTTACTCGGAAAAATGGAAGAGATCCTGCACCTGGAACCAGGCTCACAGCCTTGACCCTCTTGTTCCAAACATTCCTCAGATTTTACAATACTTAACTGAGATGCTGGACAGAGGCCTATCCTTTTCATCAATTAAGATTCACGCCTCTGCCATTTCTGCACATTACAACATGGATCCTCCTTTATTCTCTCATCCCTTGCTAAAGCAGTACCTCAGAGGGGCTAAAAACATAAGACCGCCCCGGAGAGCACCAACACCAACTTGGGACCTCAATTTCATTTTGGAAAAACTGACCCTACCACCTTTTGAGCCAGCCGATCTAAAATTTTTATCATGGAAAATAGCTCTGCTCCTGGCAGTAACTTCAGCACGAAGAGTCTCAGAGCTACAGGCATTAATGGCAGTGGAACCTTTTATAATTTTTCATCAGGATAGGGTATCTTTAAGGACAAACCCTACCTTCATGCCAAAGGTGGTATCTAGTGTGGCTCTTAACCAAACCATCCATTTGCCTACTTTTTATCCAAACCTCCAAAATAAAGGGGAGAAACTTCTGCATTCTTTGGACATACACAGGCAGCTACGCTTCTACTTGGACAAAACAAAAGCTTTCAGGAAAACTGATCAACTGTTTGTAGCATATGCTGCAGGATCACAAGGCAAGGCTATCTCAAAGCAGACTATATCCAAATGGATAGGATACTGTATTCAGTACTGCTACACACAGCATGAAAAATCAGTCCCTAATAACATTAGGCCTCATTCCACCAGGGCAGCAGCCACTTCAGCAGCCTTTCTCAGAGGAGTACCTACCAAGGAAATTTTGGAGGCTGCAACTTGGAGTTCAGTGCACACCTTCACCAAGCATTACCACCTGCCTCTTTACTCTAAATCCAGAGCAGGATTTGCCACTGCAGTTCTGCAGGGCCTCTTAGCCAATCCTAACTCTTTATAGACCAGCCACCCAAACTTAGCTTTGGGATTAAACCCAAGTGTGATGACTGCAGCAGTGTAACACGATGAACACAGTACAGTTTTGTACCTACCATAAATGTAGATGTTCGAGTGTTCACACTGCTGCAGTCCAGGTTACCCTCCCTCCATCCCCTCTGAACTAGCTGGACTTATCTATACCCTTCTATCCTATACAACCTTTGGGGTGTATTTGCTGGTAACTGAAGGTATTGTTTTTATTTTATATGTATATTTTTGATTAGCAATATGTATTGCCTACCCACTTGGGGGCACCTGACATCTGGGGCAAGAAAAACTGAAGAAAATGGCATCGGATGCATCTTATATACCCCTGGCGTACTGACGTCAGGGAAGAAGCGACAGCAACCGACGCCGGACCAAGACTTTGGAACTCTGGCCAACTGCGGGACCGCCTGACGGCAGGATAACCCAAGTGTGATGACTGCATCAGTGTGAACACTCGAACATCTACATTTATGGTAGGTACAAAACTGTACTTTTCTGTCTTTGTTTCAGTTTTTTTTCACACACAGCAATAGATTGATCTGTTAAGACCTTTCTTAAGGGGTGCCCTACATTTAAGACCTTCTCCTCCATGGGATTTGAACTTCATGTTGGAAAAGATAACACTTCCTTCTTTTGAGCTTGCTGATTCACAAGGTATTAAATACCAAAACACCCTTTATTGTTGTTGTAAGTTCAGACAGCAGGGTTTCAGAGTTACAAGTCTCATTAAACTTTTGTTTCACAGTGGAAGGGTGGCAGTAAAGATTAATATCTCTTTCATGTCTGGGTCTTTCATTTTGCCATATCTGAAGCTGTTCTCCCTCAATGAAAACTTAAGGCAGAAGATTCTGAGTTCTGCATTTTTGAATAAGCTTCTTTATAGGGACTTCACTTAGGAGAATATTAATTATCTTTTCAAGAAGAAGAATGCTGTCTGCATTGCATGCAATGTACTCTACTCATGCTGTTCTGTCAAAAACATTCATAGCTTTCTGAAAGGTAGCACTTCAAACTACTCACTGAAAATCATTTAAGAGCCAGACTGCCATCTTACCCTAGATCATTCTATATTGTTTACTAAGTAGGCCTTGTCTCTCACTACAGTCAAGACAGACCCCCTCCATGCCAGATCTTACGTGGGAAGAAGTCAGGAAGAGCCATTCCACAGATTTCATAACATCATGTAATATCTAGCAGACTGAGACAGTTTGTGCCTTTACTCTGCCTATTACAGTCACTGCCTATAGCTTAACCTCCCTCTTCAAAAGTCCTTTTCTGTTTTGAGCAAGTTTCCTTCTCTTCAACACCAATGTTGGCAGCCTGTTCCGTGCAGCTGTCAGCCTTTCTGTGTAAAGTAATGCTTCCTGAGATCAAGCTTGAATCCATGTCCCTTTCTTTATAGTTGTAACCCCTCTTACACTCAGTCCTTCTTTATGTATTGGGTTCCATCACAGCCTTAGTACTGTCTTGTGCACCCAAATTGTGTTCTGTTGTCCACTGATTATATTCCCAGTTTCCACAGACTTTCCTTATAATTTCTTCACTCCATTTCATTTTTACCCCTACATTCTTTTGTACTCACAGTAGCAGTGCTTTTTCTTTACGCTTATATGGTATCCTGAGATGGTATGCTGAAGTCCAGCTGTGGTCTTACTAGAGAATGCACAGTGTCAACTTCTGTGGTTGAGGAGGCCACTCCCCTGAAGGCGTACCTCAGCTTCCTGTTGGCACTGACGATTATTTTCTCTTTGTTTTTTTTTTTTTTTTTTTTTTTTTACTACCTCCTCAAGTATTATTCCGTGATTAGTCAACCCTAGGGTTACTTCTTGCTGGTAGTATTCATTAGGTTATTGTAGCCAAAGTGTAGCACCTTACATTTATTTGCATTAACCCTTAACTTCCATATTTCTTGCTATCCAACAATCTCTTCAGATCTTGCTTTCCCTGCCATCAGCAGCCAGCATTCCTGCTCAGTACCACTTTCTGAGTGGCTTGCCTTGATTTCAGTACCAATTGTAATTTTTGAGATAAGCAGATTTGTCCTGAGGCTGTTATTTTTTAGTCTCTCCAGCACACTGCTGATCACTATTCTGTCCTCAGATTATTACTCCAGCCTGAAGCTTCCCTTTGGCACATCTTTACACCAATTTCATGAGTCCCTTTCTCAGCCCTTAAAGCTCGATCAGAAATCTTTGTGTTGTCATCTGTTTTCCTTCTTGCCTCTTACTTACTCTGTATAGTTAAGAGGGTTTATTCAGTTATCAGTGTATACTACTCCTCTGTTTGTTTTATCTAGTACCCCTGCCTTTAATTTAAGCAGTCCAGTAACCCTCTTATTTTACTTGAGTATATTTAGTCCCATCAATATTTCTCTTTCACGGATTCCTTGCATACTTGTTTTAAACTCCACTGTAGTACATCCAATTTGTTTTAGCACTTTTTACATCTACTCCTCCTATTTTTTTCTTACTTGCATTCATTATTTTACCTAAGTGCTTATTTATCATTTTTCCATTCGCATTTAAGGATTAGTAATACAGACTTTCCCTATTCTTCAACCCATCTCCCATGTTCTTCTTTACGGCTACATACAAAAGTAAACACTTGATCAAGCTGCCTTTACTTACTGTTTTTTGTGTTAAGTTTGGCAGCTGTGATTGGATCCACTTAAATTCTGAGGTTTTTCTTCTTTATTACTTACTCCTGTTTTGGCTCACACAGGTTTACTACCCATACCTTTCTCCCATGATGTCCTGTGCATTTAAAACTTTGTGTTTTGACATCATCTTGTCCTCCTTCCTACCTTACCTGGAGTCCCCACGCTGTTTCTGGTGATGTGCGACTGCCTCTTATGTTTTTCCCCCTGTTGTTTTATGGAATTTGCATTGATTGAAAAGTACAATTCATAATTGCATCCTGTATATTTTCGTACATTCATGCAAGCTCAATCTAAATGTACACTGCGCTAGTCTGATTTGTTTGATGGCGACTGGGTAGTACTAAAGCAATAACCCATGCCTGGGTGTGGGTAATGCTGGATTTACCCACGGTTGGCGTGGTTTGGTCACGAGGGCGAAGCCCGAGTGGTCAAACAAAGCCAACCGTGGGTAAATCCAGCATTACTCACACCCAGAAGTGAGTTATTGCTATTATACAATGACATTATTTAAGAAAAAAAATAATTACTTTTCTTAAATAATGGCATTGTATAATGCCTCCTCGCTGCCCTTCCGCAGCTGTCTGGTATTCTGCGGCAGTTCTGATGTACTGCGCATGCATATGCCTACACAGTACATTAGAACTGTGGGCAAAAGCAACGGAGAAAGCAAGATCTCTGTTGCTTTTTACAAACTGTTTTTCGCTATGTTAAATGGGTTTAACATAGCGAGACAGCTTTAAAAAAAGCAACTGAGAATCTCAGTTGCTTTTTTTTAAAGCTGTCTCAGTATGTTAAACCCATTTAACATAGCGAGACAGTTTTGAAAAAAGCAACGGAGAAAGCAAGATCTCCGTTGCTTTTTGCAAACTGTCTCGCTATGTTAAAGGAGTTTAACATAGCGAGACAGCTTTAAAAAAGCAATGGAGAATCTCCGTTGCTTTTTTTAAAGCTGTCTCGCTATGTTAAACTCATTTAACATAGCGAAACAGTGTGAAAAAAGAGTTACAGTAATGGAAAAAGTCTGGGCGACTGGACCTTTTTCCATTACTATAACTCTGATTTACAACGTGCACACTGACCAATCAGCGTGCACGTTTTTGAATATTAATTGGGGGGGGGGTTGTATAATAAGTATTAAAACACTTGGACGCATTACATCAGTACATTTATACATGCCTGCTTTTATGTATTCAAATTTCTATGTTATCCATATTTAATTTTCCAGCAGACAGACCTCCTATTATGTGAAAATCCACCTTTGAGGGAATTCTAGATTGTTTTATTGAAGGTCTTAAACAAAGAAATAGATGTACTTGTTTGATATTAAGTAAGCTATGATAAATTAACCTGTCAATATTTATATTAGCAGACATAACTGTTGAAATTGAGTAATCTGTGGAGAAGTTCTCCTCTCCGTATTCATGTCAGCAGATATACTATTAGCTAATGATATGTTATTTTTATTGCTTGTCTGATTTTGCTGTTTTACCTTGTTTTGCTTTTGGAACGTAACTCACTTTTAGTGTATGCACTCTTTTATCTTTTGAATTTAACTCTATTCTACACCTACTGATAACCACCCTCTCCTTTTCCCAAGCCTCCTTCCTTTCATTATCATCCAATCCTTAAATCTGTTACATGTAATGTAAACATTTAGTTCCAAACTGAAATATCCCTACCTAATCTCCCTTGTTTGCATTAGACTATTACTATTTATGTAGTATCTGTTGTCTTTTTCCCCTCCTTTATTCCTAGGTGTATAAGCCCTGTAACTGCTAACCAACCATAAGCTACAGAACTGACCACCATAGAATTATCAGTATCAGAGACATAGAGACATCTCTGAAACACCGGATATATGCAGGTTCACCAGTCCCCATTTTCTACTGATATATGTGTAGTCTTAGTTATTTAACAGCACAGAAACTTTTATCCATAAGCGGCTCCTTTGTACATCACCGAAACGTACTTATTTCTTCTTTCCCTCACCATTTGTTTTCCTTCTTGCCTCTTACTTACTATGTATGGTTAAGCGGTTTTATTCATTTATCAGTGTAATACTCCTTGGTCTGTTTTATCTAGCACCCCTACCTTTCATATAAGCAGTCCAGCACCCCTTTTATTTTACTTAACTATATTTAGTCCCATTAATATTTCTCTTTCACAGACACTTTGCATACTTGTATTAAACTCTGTTGTAGTACATCCAATTTGTTTTAGCCATTTTTACCTCTACTCCTGCTATTTTTTCTTAGTCATGTTCTTTATTTTACCTGTCTACGTATTTATCATTTTTTTCATTCATGTTTAAGTATTAGTAGTAGAGAATTTATTTCACCTAACTACTTATTTACCATTTTCCATTGCTTTTAAGGATTGGTAATACAGAATTTCACTCTCCTGCAATCCATCTCCCATACATTTTTCTTTACTGGTACATACAAAAGTAAACACTTGATCGAGCTGCCTTTACTTACTGATTATTTTTTGTTGTAAGTTGGGTGGTTGCAATCGGTTTCAGCCTGCTCCCATTCATCCTCGCTCTGCTCGGGCTTGCTCCACTCCACTCCCCTACCCCACCTCTAATTCTCACCCACTCCCACTTCAACTACATTTATACTAACCTTAATCCCACCCCCTCCATCACTCCAACCAATCATGTACACTTCCACATTATTCTTGTACTCTACTCCACACCTAAGCAACTAAACCAAATTAGTCACAACATCTGGCTTATCCCTTCCTACATACCATATCAACCCCCCTTACTCATTCAACCCCTACCAGATCTGTTCTTCTTTTCATCGTCTTACTTCTACTAGCTTTTCTTAAGATGGCATAGCCCTATCTTGCCACAATCCTTCGCCTTTACCTCTCACTATAATTATGTTACTCCTAACATATTGTACTTCAATCAAAACCCAAAATCTCAAAGCAACCAAAAAATCTATTCCATCCGACATAGGCTTTGAAAAACAAAGAGCTACTCTAACGTATCAGCCAGCCTACTTAAGTCACACATCCTTCAGTTTATATAATATACAATTTTGCAACCCTGCTTTAATTCTAAAATATTGTTCCTCTCAAAACCAAAATCAAAAATAAAACCTACTCACTTCAGCCAGTATTTCTCTCAGTTCTCTGATTTATCCCAATGTGGGGACATCCACCCAAATCTAGGTCCTAATTCAACTTCCCTTTCTTATAAAAGACTCTCCTCTAACTGCGTTTTAGTTGCACTAAAATCCAACCAAGTGGTGTTGAAGTGCTGAAGTATAACCAAGTAACAAGTAGTAGCACAATGTTGCGAGTCCACAGATACAATTTATTAATACAAAATACCCAAATAGTTAAGCGCTTTCATCAAACAGTATGACTTCATCAGAACAATTAAAATATAGACTTTCAGGCTTAAATAACACACAGTTTGAATTCATTGGTTTAGAAGTTAACAAATCATATTTTAAACATGCCAAATCTCATGAATAATGGATGGAAAACAAATAAATAATCCAGTATTAAAAATGCATACCATTGCAATGTACATGTAAAATATAAAAAATATATATATATATATATATATATATATATATATATATATATATGAAAATATCACGTTTTTAAGAAAAATTATAATGCAAATGTGCAAAAGTATAAACTATTTGAACATTTTTAAAAAAAGTTTTTTGCATGTTAAAAACTACGGTATGGAAAGTTAATACAAAGACATTTTTCTTTTCAGGAAACTGGTAATAAACTGTATAATTTGAATTCTGAGTCTAGAAATTTTAAGCATGTTGAATACACATCTTTAAGGGAAATGATTTAAACTTTTGAAAAGAAGCTGATCAAATTTAAACTGTGTGAAATGGAAATTTGTTATCTAAATAAATGTATTAAGCAAGAATTAGTACCACAGGGACTAAGGGTTTTTAAGTTTCCTTATGGAATTTATTATGATAATGTGACTGTGAAGAGTTTTTCTGAAATGTTTGATAAGTGGGGATTGGAATTGTTGGTCAAAACTGTTGCTGTTTATGAGTCCATGATTATTGGATTAAGGGAAGAAGTGAATATGTTGAATGAAAATATTAATACTGATTTACTGTTTTCCCAGTATGAAAACTTGTATTACAAGATTATCAGTAGGGTGGACCAAAAATGTGACAATATATTTAAGAAAAAAGTTAAAAAGATGGAAAGGGATAACAAACAATATGAGCAAGGCAGGGTTTATCCAACTGATAAGCTGTTTTTTTATATGCAGCAGCAGGATGAACATGGTTCTGGAGGGTTAGAAAATAGGCTCAGAGCTAGCCTCAACATGGAGGTTGATATGGATGATATCCACCATGGTGACAATGATCTTGAGTGTTTGGATGATATTCAGGATTTTCCCATGCCTCGACGCTTGGAAAGAATAGCCAAACACAGACAAGGGACAAACAAGACTTACAGCAGGGTTGTGAAGCAGAATCAGACTTACAACCAATGGTAGATAGTACAGAACAGATTCAGAGTGTTGATAATATCAAGTATAGTTTGGATGGTTTCAACATATATAACTATTCCAACTTTCCTATCACTAAGGATTTATTTTCCCTATTTTCGAAGGGATTTAAGTTTGTACCAACCCACGTGCCGGATATAGCTTCAGTTATGATTGACCTGCAGTTGTATCTTAGGAAATTAAATTTGAATCTTATATTGTCAGACAAAACAAGTAAGGGTGAATCAAACAAGGTATTAAAGAAAAGCAGTATGTTTAACCCCACACTGCATCCACTTATAGTGGCATTTGAGAAATTAGTTAGGGAAGATTTATATAAGACTTGGGGTGAAAAAAGGAAGGTTTTTAACAACTTGAACACTCGTGAAAAAGAAACATTCTTGAGAGTATCAGAAATAACAGTGATATAAGAATCATGACCCCAGATAAAGGGGGAAGGGTGGTTATTTATGGTGTGGAGGAATACAGTAATGATATGCAGAATATACTATTCCAGGAGGACAGATATTGTTTATGCTCCAAATATGAAATTAATATTTCCTATTGTAGATTGGATAGTTACTTGTATGAATATCTGATAGATCAGAGAATTTACAAGGAAGAATACAATTTTTTATTAAATAAATTTCTTGGGATACCAACCATTTTTGGGATACCGAAGGTGCACAAAGATTTTAAGAAACCACCGCTCAGATCCATAGTTGCAGCCACAGGTTCTAAGACACACAACTTAGCGGTTTATGTGGATGTAAAACTGAAACATATTGTCAGCAAATTTCCGCATTTGTTAAAGGATTCTTGGGATTTCTTGGGTCAACTTAAGCAAGATATCTGGATGGCTGATTGTTGGTTTCTTACAATTGATGTACAGGATCTTTTTTCTTGTATTCCAAAACTGGAAGGGTTAGATTTTTTCGAGGAAGTTCTTTTTTCCCACTCCGTTTTAAAACCTGATGAGGTATCACTTTTATGTGAGTTAATGAGTCTGATTCTTGAGAATAATTTTTTATTTTTTGGTGGTGAATACTTCAAACAACTGCAGGGAGTTGCTATGGGTGCTGACTGTGCCCCTTTGTATGCTAACTTGGTGCTTCTAGGGTGGGAACAAAAATATATTTTTCAACCTGACATGGAATTTTCATCTTGTATTGCATACTATGGTAGATTTTTGGATGATATTTTCATTGTATGGAAAGGGGATGTAGCAGGAATCCCTAGGTTTTTGGAATATATAAATCAGACTACTAGGTATTTAAAATTTACTTTTCAATATCACCAGCAGGAAATTAATTTCCTTGACGTGCAGATTTTCAAAAAACAAAACAGGTTCCACTCAAAAATCTACAGAAAAAATACATTTTGCAATGCATATTTGCATTATACTAGTCACCACCCTGTTCACCAGAAAAGAAGTAATGTAAAGGGGCAGGCAGTGAGAATAGCCAGAATGACCACTATAAAAGAGGACGTGATACTGGAATTTCAGAATTTAAGGAAGATGTTTCTAGAGAGAGGCTACCCGGGGTACTTCATTGATTCATTACTTGAGGAGGTTGGTGAAAAATGGGGTACCGTGTACAAGCCATTACTGGGCAGCTTTAATCATAAACCAAGTGATACTGTTGGTTTTGGTAATACCAGGGTTGGCACTAATTTCTAGCAGGCATGTGTAGTACAGTTTAGTCCCTTTTATTCCCAAGTAAAAACAACTTTGTCAAAGAATTGGAATATTTTCAGAATTAATTCTGAAATAATTTGGGTTCTTGGTGACAAGCCTATTTTCTCCACCAAAGTAGGTAGTGACATAAAATCCTTGGTGGAGGTTTCTAGAAATTCTAATGAAAAACAGAGAAACTCATATGGTAGTAAGCCTTGTGGTAGATGTCATTATTGTTCATATATAATGCTTGAACGTGACATCACTATTAACAATCTTAACAAGTGTCATATTTATTTGAAAAATGGTAACTGTCGTTCCAGTAAACTGGTATATCTTGCTAAATGTAATTCCTGTTCTTCATTTTATGTCGGAAAGACGGAAAGGATGTTGAAGAACAGGATATATGAGCATTTATATGATATGAAATGTGGAAAAAATACTAATGCATTATATAAACACAGTGGTTCGTGTAGAAATTTAAGTGGTTTTAAGTTTGGTATTCTGGACTTTGTCACAGTGGATGTGAGGGGGGGTGATTGGCAAAATGGGTTGCATAAAAAGGAATTGATGTGGCAACTTAGATTAGCTGCTGACCACTTAGATTAGCCGCTGACTCACTTCATCATACAATAGATTTTAGTGATAGAGAATTTTTAATTGAATTCACATTTATGTTAACCATTATTTATTTATATATTTATATTTACATATTTACACATTTATATATCTACATTGAATTAAATTATAAATTAAAATAAATTATTTATACATATTTATTTACTACCCTTTTTATATATTTATTCATATTCATACACTTATATGCATATATATTTATTTATTTATTTACATAGTTGTCGGATTATTAGCTTATATACTTATATTAAGTATTCATTCAATCGAGCTTTGGCACACACTAGCAAAATTGACTTAAAGGTTTTTTGAGGAGTATAGTTTACACTAATATATGTTAAATGAGTTGTAACTGTCCCATAAGTTTTCCTAATGACCTATGCCAGTAAGATTTGCACTAAATGTTAGTTTGGTTGCACTTTTGCATCAGTATGTCTCAGAGATAAGAAACACTCACTCGGCTTCGATGAACCGCTAAATGCATTTGAAGCCTCACGTTTAGAATAAGAGATAGTTACTTCGTTGCAATGATTTTTTGAATATATTTTTGAAGTACTATGAAGAGTTTATTCTACTACATCTCATTTTACATTTTTTATGTATGTACCTTTGATTCATACGTTTTATTGCACATACACTTTTTAACTTGATTTTTTAACCTGAACTCTTTTAATCAGCTGTTTTTAAGTACAGTTTTTCCTTAAATTTCTGAATGCTTTAAGGTTTGGATTTTTTCCAATGATTTTCTGTGGCTAATTGATTAATTCAATGTACCTGTTTATTGGCTAAGCCTCCCTATAAATTCTCTGATGTTAGCATATTTAAATTGTCTGATGAAGCGTATGGTAGCATACGCGAAAGCGCTTACCTTTTGTTTGTTTAATAAAAAGTATAAACTTGTTACGTGGAGAGTCGGAAGTTTTTGTTAGATATTTATCGCTGGATTTTAACTACTGACTCCCTGGCAGTTAGAGATCCGTTTTTGTTTTTTATCCGCTTGCTGTTTTCGGACCTCTACTGCACACGTTCATGGCTAATATGGAACTTGAGTTGGACTACAATCCGGAACCGAGGCGATTGACTAATGAGCAACAATGGACAGCCATTACTTCCAGTAAGTCGAACCCTTTATTGGCTCTGGATCTGAAAGTAGCTGCTTCAACTGTAAAAGACAATGACATTTCCAACATTGAACTTTTCGATTCTAGTATGAAAATACTAGAAAATGACTTATATAAATTGCAGAGAATGGCTTGGCAACGTAAGCATTTAGAGGCATGTCTTCACTACAAATTAATACCTAGAGGCATGCGCATATTAGTTATGCCAACTTATGGTGATACACACCCTTTGCTTTTGAAAAAATGGCAGGACATTAATATTGAAGCCAGCCACAAGCACATGAAACTTTTAATAGATTACTTTGAACCGCTCGAAGCTGAACTGATTTCTAAGGTCAACGACCTTAATACAGACCTTAGGAAAAATTTCTGTTACCCCTTTTGCACTTTGAAACTTGACAATTTGTACAGTCAAGTAAACACATATGCCCTGAAGCTACAACAAATCAAAACCAAAAAGCTCCAACGTGACTTTAAAGATTTTTCTACTGGCAATGTGTTTGTTTGGCCGAGAAGGCTTGACAATCAGTATTCAGATGAGAAACTTGTTTCGAACTCGGCGCCGCTAGACCGTACACTCATTGCACCTGGTGCTATTGGTCCAACAGCAACCGAGTCTGGCGCTGCTACTGACACGTCACACGACTCCTTCACTACACCACCGGAGACATTTGCTTCGGTTACTAGTGCCTCTCTGGCCTCAACACCACTCCCGAACCAAGAAGCAAATAATGCAGCAAAAGCTTCAAGAAACCTCACGGGAGCTATTAGCAAAAGGTGCAACCACGATAACAATCCTTTTTTACCTTTGCCCATAAGGAAACAAACTTTTCCGAAAGGAAGAAGAAACAGCTGGGAGAGCAGGAAACGAAAGTTATCAGGCGAGATGAACACCTATCAACCAAGAAGGCAAAGGCAGTAAGCACGCTTTACTTTAATTTGTCGGACTATACTTTGACTGATAGTGACATTGAATTACTAAACAATGGTCTTTCTTTTGTCCCTTCACGAGGGAGTATACTTTCCGATTTATTGATTGATTTGCGTTCTTTTGCACGTGCAGTTAGCTTGAAACTGCTCTTTAACAAAGATACAAATATCTCTACTTTAAATACTGCTAGTGTTCCTGTATACAAAAAGAAAAGTTCTTTCACACCAGCTATGCCAGCTCATGTAGACTCGTTTGTCAAATTGTGTGAAGCAGATTTTTATAACTATTTTAACAGTGGTACAAGGCAATGTGCTTTTTTTAATATGTCAAGCAGAAATATGAATTCACTACAAACTTTGAGGCATGATGATTCACTTACTTTTAGGCCAGTTGACAAGGGAGGAGGCTTAGCCATTTTTAATACGACTGACTACAATGTTTTAATGAATAACATGTTGGAAGCTGATAATACATATGTTTTAATTGATCAAGTTAAGTTTAATTCTATTATCAAAACTGTTAGAGATGATATGTATGATATGCTAATGTGTTGTCAGATAACTAACACTTTATATGACTTCTTTTTTGTTGAGCACCCGGTAGTACCCGTTATTAAAGGACTACCAAAAATGCACAAGGGGACTTTACCACCACCCATGAGGCCGATAGTGTCTGGTGCCAAATGGGTCACTGAAAATATATCTATTTTCTTAGAGAAAACGCTCAGACCTCTTTTAGAAGTCATACCCACGGTCCTTAAAGATACATACCAACTTATAAACTTCATACAGTCTTTGGACCTTGAATTTACACAGAACAAACATCTTTTAATCACAATGGATGTGCAAAGTTTATTTACTTCAATCCCTAATGATGTTGGGATTGATGCCATCCGTGAATTATTACAATACCACCAAGACTTGAAAGGGAATAACGCCATCATGATATGTCAACTATTGGATATGGTATTAAGCAACAATGTGTTTGCCTTTAGGGATAAACTTTATCTTCAGTCCTGTGGTGTGGCCATGGGAACCCCATGTGCAAACACGTACGCAAATCTAGTTGTACATCACTGGGAGTTGAATAATGTCTTTACACACCCCTCATTTAACAAAGTTGTGTTGTACAAACGTTTTGTTGATGATATTTTGATTGTTTGGGATGGCTCTGTTAAAGAATTTCATGATTTTAGAATTCACCTAGAAACCACTACCACTTTCTTGAGGTTTTCAATTGAAACTTCCTATTCATCGGTTAACTTTTTAGATGTAAGTATAAATATTAGAGGAGGAAGACTAGTAACCACACTGTTTAAAAAAGAATGCTGGAGGAATACTATCTTGAAATACAACAGCATGCATCCTCGCCATATATTCAAAGGTATCTTGAAAAGTCAGTTTGTTAGACTAAGTAAAATATGCCTTGATAAGAATGATTTGAATAGAGAAGCTGATAAAATGATGGACATGTTCCTAGCAAGAGGGTATAATTATGACTTAGTTGTGGAAGTCAGAAACAACATTTTGCCCTTAGAATCTCTGACTTCACATGAAGCTAGAACTGATTACCAGGCTGTTAATTTCACGAACACTGCCTACAAATTTAATCATACTGAAAGAGTTTCTTTCATTACAACATATACCAACGATTTTATGAGTATTAAGAGAATACTAGTTAATAATTGGAGGGTCTTAATGTTGGATGAACCTACCAAAAGAATACTAGGTAACTCTCCCCATATAGTATACAGGAGCAACAAAAATCTAAAATCTTTGTTGTGTGACAGAAAGCCAAGATTGCTACACAATAAGTTAGGTATCAATGAATTTCCTGGAACGTATCCTTGTTATAATTGTAACTATTGCAAGTTCATAACTAAAAATCAAGTTTTTGTGCATCCAGAACTTGACTTTACCTTTACACCTAGATTTAGAGCTAACTGTGACACCTCTGGCTTAATCTATCTAGCCACATGCGAACATTGCAATGCATTTTACATAGGCCTTACCAAAAGGAAACTCAAGAATAGGATATATAATCATCAATATGATATAAAAAAGAAAAATGAGTTGAATGCCTTGGCTAAGCATGTGATTTCCAATCCATCGCATTTCTTTGTATTCAGGGTGTTGCAAGTGGTAGAAGCTACAGATAGAGGTGGTGGTTATTTAAACCAGATAGAACTAAATGAACTGAAATGGATACTTAAATTGAGAGGTCATTACCCTCCAGGTCTGAACAATTACATCACTATCAGATCATTTCTTAATAATCGAAGATGATATTATTTAATGTAGAACGGATAGGTTTGTTCAGCAGCCTGTAGTTATAACCAATGGTTTCATGTGCAAAACAGTTTTTAATATGCAACCCATACACTTCCATTTTTTACATTTTATATTTTATCTTTTATTTCATACTGATTATTTAATATTATGGCCCTTTGACACCATTTTTAAATTTTCCTCACTTCATCATACAATAGATTTTAGTGATAGAGAATTTTTAATTGAATTCACATTTATGTTAACCATTATTTATTTATATATTTATATTTACATATTTACACATTTATATATCTACATTGAATTAAATTATAAATTAAAATAAATTATTTATACATATTTATTTACTACCCTTTTTATATATTTATTCATATTCATACACTTATATGCATATATATTTATTTATTTATTTACATAGTTGTCGGATTATTAGCTTATATACTTATATTAAGTATTCATTCAATCGAGCTTTGGCACACACTAGCAAA
This sequence comes from Protopterus annectens, assembly GCF_019279795.1. Classification (NCBI taxonomy): domain Eukaryota; kingdom Metazoa; phylum Chordata; order Ceratodontiformes; family Protopteridae; genus Protopterus; species Protopterus annectens. Next base: position 487,347,014 of record NC_056729.1, read on the forward strand.
ATTGACTTAAAGGTTTTTTGAGGAGTATAGTTTACACTAATATATGTTAAATGAGTTGTAACTGTCCCATAAGTTTTCCTAATGACCTATGCCAGTAAGATTTGCACTAAATGTTAGTTTGGTTGCACTTTTGCATCAGTATGTCTCAGAGATAAGAAACACTCACTCGGCTTCGATGAACCGCTAAATGCATTTGAAGCCTCACGTTTAGAATAAGAGATAGTTACTTCGTTGCAATGATTTTTTGAATATATTTTTGAAGTACTATGAAGAGTTTATTCTACTACATCTCATTTTACATTTTTTATGTATGTACCTTTGATTCATACGTTTTATTGCACATACACTTTTTAACTTGATTTTTTAACCTGAACTCTTTTAATCAGCTGTTTTTAAGTACAGTTTTTCCTTAAATTTCTGAATGCTTTAAGGTTTGGATTTTTTCCAATGATTTTCTGTGGCTAATTGATTAATTCAATGTACCTGTTTATTGGCTAAGCCTCCCTATAAATTCTCTGATGTTAGCATATTTAAATTGTCTGATGAAGCGTATGGTAGCATACGCGAAAGCGCTTACCTTTTGTTTGTTTTAATAAAAAGTAAAAACTTGTTACGTGGAGAGTCGGAAGTTTTTGTTAGATATATAACTTAGCGGTTTATGTGGATGTAAAACTGAAACATATTGTCAGCAAATTTCCGCATTTGTTAAAGGATTCTTGGGATTTCTTGGGTCAACTTAAGCAAGATATCTGGATGGCTGATTGTTGGTTTCTTACAATTGATGTACAGGATCTTTTTTCTTGTATTCCAAAACTGGAAGGGTTAGATTTTTTCGAGGAAGTTCTTTTTTCCCACTCCGTTTTAAAACCTGATGAGGTATCACTTTTATGTGAGTTAATGAGTCTGATTCTTGAGAATAATTTTTTATTTTTTGGTGGTGAATACTTCAAACAACTGCAGGGAGTTGCTATGGGTGCTGACTGTGCCCCTTTGTATGCTAACTTGGTGCTTCTAGGGTGGGAACAAAAATATATTTTTCAACCTGACATGGAATTTTCATCTTGTATTGCATACTATGGTAGATTTTTGGATGATATTTTCATTGTATGGAAAGGGGATGTAGCAGGAATCCCTAGGTTTTTGGAATATATAAATCAGACTACTAGGTATTTAAAATTTACTTTTCAATATCACCAGCAGGAAATTAATTTCCTTGACGTGCAGATTTTCAAAAAACAAAACAGGTTCCACTCAAAAATCTACAGAAAAAATACATTTTGCAATGCATATTTGCATTATACTAGTCACCACCCTGTTCACCAGAAAAGAAGTAATGTAAAGGGGCAGGCAGTGAGAATAGCCAGAATGACCACTATAAAAGAGGACGTGATACTGGAATTTCAGAATTTAAGGAAGATGTTTCTAGAGAGAGGCTACCCGGGGTACTTCATTGATTCATTACTTGAGGAGGTTGGTGAAAAATGGGGTACCGTGTACAAGCCATTACTGGGCAGCTTTAATCATAAACCAAGTGATACTGTTGGTTTTGGTAATACCAGGGTTGGCACTAATTTCTAGCAGGCATGTGTAGTACAGTTTAGTCCCTTTTATTCCCAAGTAAAAACAACTTTGTCAAAGAATTGGAATATTTTCAGAATTAATTCTGAAATAATTTGGGTTCTTGGTGACAAGCCTATTTTCTCCACCAAAGTAGGTAGTGACATAAAATCCTTGGTGGAGGTTTCTAGAAATTCTAATGAAAACAGAGAAACTCATATGGTAGTAAGCCTTGTGGTAGATGTCATTATTGTTCATATATAATGCTTGAACGTGACATCACTATTAACAATCTTAACAAGTGTCATATTTATTTGAAAAATGGTAACTGTCGTTCCAGTAAACTGGTATATCTTGCTAAATGTAATTCCTGTTCTTCATTTTATGTCGGAAAGACGGAAAGGATGTTGAAGAACAGGATATATGAGCATTTATATGATATGAAATGTGGAAAAAATACTAATGCATTATATAAACACAGTGGTTCGTGTAGAAATTTAAGTGGTTTTAAGTTTGGTATTCTGGACTTTGTCACAGTGGATGTGAGGGGGGGTGATTGGCAAAATGGGTTGCATAAAAAGGAATTGATGTGGCAACTTAGATTAGCTGCTGACCACCCCCCCGGGCATCAGTGAACATCTTTGTATTATGCCTGTTTTGAAAGAGAAGGCAGATTTAGTATAATACACTGGCTGTTTAGTCAGTGAAGTAGTTTTTAACATGCAAAAAAACTTTTTTTTTTTTAAATGTTCAAATAGTTTATACTTCTGCACTTTTGCATTATAATTTTTCTTAAAAACGTGATATTTTCATATATATATATATATATATATATATATATATATATATAGCTTATATTTTACATGTACATTGCAATGGTATGCATTTTTAATACTGGAGTATTTATTTGTTTTCCATCCATTATTCATGAGATTTGGCATGTTTAAAATATAATTTGTTAACTTCTAAACCAAGGAATTCAAACTGTGTGTTATTTAAGCCTGAAAGTCTATATTTTAATTGTTCTGACAAAGTCATACTGTTTGATGAAAGCGCTTAACTATTTGGGTATTTTGTATTAATAAATCATATCTGTGGACTCGCAACGTTGTGCTACTACTTGTTACTTAGTTGCACCAAACCTACGATGCATTTGCAACAAAATAACAGACTTCATGTGTGGCTATCACATTACCCCTGACATACTCGCACTCACTGAGATGTGGCTACAACCAAATATACGAGACACCAAAGTGCTCTCTCCAGGCTTTAACATATTAAGATCTGATATAACTCATAAAAAAGCAGGAGGGGTAGCTTTAATCCATCCCAATCCATATACAGTAGTACCCTACTCCAAGCCCATCCCAAAATTTAGTAATGCTGAAATCCTCATAGCCTTCTTAAAACTTAGCAAAACTAAACAACTGTGCATTACAGTTCTGTATATTCGCCCTGGTCACAACATTCTTGTCCTAGAAGACATCCTATCCTGGATGTCACAAAATATATCCAGCAAAACTAGCATCATGGGTGATGGCAACATCAACTGGCAAAACTTAATCTTCGACTTCCCAGACAATAGTATAAATCTTTTTGGATTCACAAAACTTCTTACAATTCCAAGTAGAATTCATAAAAGCAACAACCAAGGATCTATTCTGCACTGGATCTTAGTCACATATCTTAACAAATATTCCAACTCAGGTACTCTCCTGGATACAATAAGTGACGACCTACCAGCATATACTTGCAGGACAACCACCCAACTACTCAAAGGTCATAATTATAAATTCAACCAGCAACTCCTTATTAATATACTAAAATGCTTAAACTGGTCCATGCTGAAAACACTACCCCTAGATGATGCAGTCGATCACTTCTACAGACTATTTCTAGACACCCTTAATAGCCTAGCTCCACTTCGAACAAAATAAATCATGCACCCTGCCTAACAAAGTCCACAAAAAAATTACTAGTAAACAGAGGCAAAGCTTGGAAGGAATGGCAGAAGAGCAGAGATTATCTTAATCTACAAAATTACAGACAACTATGCAATCAAGCAAAAAAAGCTTATAACTATTGGTAAGAAACAGTATTTTACTCATCAACTAACTGACCACAAAAACAACCCCAGAAAGTTTTGGTCTACCATGCCATCATTGCTTGCACCAGGGTCCAAATAAAATCCCACTCCAGTCACAGACAAATGTCCATCTCAAACTGCAGAAATATTTAACACTTTATTGAAAGTATAGCTAGCTTGGTCAATGATCCTAGCAAGCCCCTCAGTCGCAACTCCACAACCAATCTCAGCCCACCTCTTTCTCAAATGTCATCCAAACACACTGCATTTACTTAATCTCCAAACACTTTAAGTGCAGTCTCTCAACCCCCATGCCTCTCACTGCAACCTGTACAGGCTTTACCCACTAACTATATACGCAACCTACTACAAAAAGTAAAACCCTGCTGTCTTTCCGGTAAAAAACACCCATCTGAATACCTGAAAATTGCTGCTGATGCCATTGTCTGCCCAGTCAGTATTCTCATCAGTACATCCGTCTTAGAAGTTAATGTCCCCTTCCTCTGGAACAAATCAATTGTAACCCCTTTACACAAAAAAGGACAATCTAATGAGTTAACTAACTACTGCCCCATTACCATCCTAGCTCCTTTTTCCAAACTCTTAGAAAAATGTGTATACAGACAACTCCTTGACTACCTTATCCACAACAAACTACTTACACCCACCCAACCCAGTTTTAGACCAGCACATGGTCCAACAACCACACTAATGTACTTCATGGACACAATTAACGAAGCAAGAGACTCTGGCCAACTAAACTCAGCACTGATGTTCTTCGTGTTTCACTGTTGCAGTCATTACATTTGGGTTGTTTGCTTACAGGTAGCCCTCAGTCGGCCTAATTAACAAAGTCTTGGGTCCTGTGTCGGTTGCTGTCCCTTCTTCCATGACATCAGGTCATCAGGGGTATAAAACATGCAGCCAAAGCCATTACATCAGTCTTTCTTGCCGTGCAGTGCCCGAAACAGAAGCAGTTCGCAAGTGCCGGTCGGCCGACTCCTGAAATTTTCGTTTTCGAGTTTCAGAACCGAAGTCTTCAACTAAAGTGAAGTATCCCGTTGGGGAAACTTTTTCTTGCTCCTTACCAATGTCTGTAAAAGTTAATAATTGCATTACTTGTGGAAAGCAAATACCTCATAAAGATTTTAATTCGTACTGTATTCCTTGCCTAGGCCCTGACCACGACATACCCTGCTGTCGGTTTTGTGCTTTATTTAATCAGTGCACTATCCATCGCCGGTATATTTTCGCCTCTAAATATTTCGGTTCTCTGTTTAATTATCCAGAAATATCGTTGGTTAGACATCCGACTACCGGGGTTCCGATAAAACGCAAAGATAAAGACAGAGACAGGCCGCTGAGGTCCAAAACTGCCGACAACACTTCTCCTAAGCCAGTCACCAGTTTGCCGGTGCTCAGTGAGGCTCTTTCGCAGCCCCCGATACCTGCTACTTCTGATTCACAGGCCTCTACTATGACCCATTCTGAGTCCGGTATGAAGCGAGATGCTTCAGCTATGGAACCCGCGAATGTTTCTACCTTGGATGGGTCTGGAGCCGCTGTGCAGGCACCGGCTTCTGTGGGTGTATTCAGGCCTATGGACTTGCATATTAAACTGACGCCTCCTTCTTCACCTAGGCCTAAATCTTGAACTATGCCTAATAAAACAATGCCCAGGCCACATGCTCAGGCCTCTTTGCCTAAAAAACAAATGATAAGAATGGCTGAAGATTTAATAACTCTAATCAGGGGTAGCCAACACCCCCCCCCCCTTTCTAAGAAGCCTAGGACTGAAGTTGTTTATGTATCTTCTGGCCAGGATTCTGTTTTTTCTGATTCTTCTGATGATCTGGATTTGCCCTTATCCACATATGAGGATTCTGATGCAGAGGACTCCTTTCCCTCTGCTTCCCCTCCAGAGGATTTTTCTTTTGGGGAAACCTTACATACTCTAAGGGAGCATTTCCACTGGGAAAGCCAGGATTTTTCTGATTCAGAAAAGAGGCTTAGGGATTTCTTACTCCTGCCTCAGCATAGGCCTTTAGCTATTCCTCCTGTACTAGACATTGTTGATGATGCTTTTTCGGAATCTGGTTTGGCCCCTGATTCCTTGCCTCCTGCTACCAGAAAACCAGATAGATACTACGGGGGCCCTGAGTCACATAAGTTCCTTTTTAAAAATTCTATTGTGGATCCAGCGACTATTTCACTGGGGCCCAAGGGCATTAAGGCTTCTACTGCTAAAAATCCTATCCCTTCTGATAGAGACTTCAGGGCACTGGATAGATGGGGTAAGAAGGTTTACACTTCTGCAACCTTGGCCATTAGGGCTTTAAACTGCCAGTTTCATATGTTAAAGTATCAGCAACATGTTATTGGATTGCTTAAACAGAAAATTATGTTGATTCCTGACTGCGTGTAAAGTAAAGAATTAAAGGATTTAATGCATGCTCCCTTAAATCAGGACCGCTTGTTTGGCAACAAGGCTGAGGAAGTTCTTAAAAAGATGGAAGATAAAGCTAAATCTATGCAAACTGTTAAAGATTTCTTACAAGTTCAGCCTCCTAGATTTAGTAGGCACTGGCCCTCTAAGAATTGGACCTTTCCAGCCCCTTCCAGGTCTTCTCAAGCCAAACCCAGATACAGCAAAAGCCCCAGATTTCATTCCCAGGGGACACACAGGACTAAGCAGTGGGGGGCCTCCACTTCCAAATCTGGGAATAATAAGACTCCCCCCTATGGTAAACTCTCTCAGTGACTTCTGTTTAAAATTTCCAAGCACTTATCAACTTTTGAATCATCTGGCCTTTGTACAAAGGGTTCTAATTTGTCTGGGGTACACCATAAACAAAAATAAATCACACCTGGTACCCTGTCAACAAATTGTATTCCTGGGAGCAAGCTTGAATACAACTTCCCAGATGGCTTACCTCACACCAGAGAAACACATTCATTTGACAACCTTCTTCAAACAAGTGGCCACAAAAAACCCTGCTGTCTGCAAGACAAATACTGCAAGCCTTGGGGTTCATGGCCTCCTGCATTCTTCTAATTCCATATGCAAGACTGCATATGAGGAAACTACAGTGGTATCTAAAAAGCGTATGGTGTCAACATTCTCAGGATCTAGAAGCAATGATTCCTATCATACCTTGCCTACACCTAGAATTGCTTTGGTGGGCAGAGGCCTGCCACCAAAACAAGGGACTACCTTTCACACCACCCCCTGCCACCCAAACCCTAACAACAGACGCATCAAACTATGCATGGGGTGGCTCACCTGGCAGGGAAGTGCATTCAGGGCAAATGGAACCCAAGTCAAATGCACCTGCATATCAATCAAAAAAGAAATGTTAGCTGTACAGAATGCTGCGACAGCCTTCAAGGACCACCTTCTTCCAGGACAACTTTTGGTAAAGACGGACAACACCGCTGTTATGTGGTACATAAACAAGCGGGGGGGGGTACACATTCTTGCCCCCTCTGCAGACTAGCCATGGCATTGTGGCACACAGCCTTGAGCTACCAAGTGCACCTACAAGCTCAATTCCTGCCAGGAAAATTAAATACACTGGCAGATGGACTAAGAAGAAACCTCATGGACCCACACGAGTGGAAACTAGAACCAAGGATTTTCAGCATGTTGACAAGCAAATGGGGGAGCCTAGATATAGACCTGTTTGCCTCTCCCCAGAACTACCAATTGGACAAATTTTGCACAAGGACTCCCCACAAGCAAGCCTCAGTCTATGCCTTCCCCCCTCTGCCTCTGTTTTGCAAAGTACTATTAAAAATCAAACAGGACAAACCAAGGATGATTTTGATTGCTCCAGACTGGCCACGCCAACACTGGTACCCCTCCTGCGCAGTGTCACAGTTATCCCCATGGCACCTGCCTCAGACTCCTTCCCTGTTGTCTCAGCAGGAGAACCAGATTCTGCACCCTCAGCTTCTAACACTGAACATTGCAGCCTGGCTAATTACATAATCTTTCCTCTACCATCCCTCAGTAAACCTGTGATGGCAAGGGCGCCCGCAGGCAGGTACAAGGGGGTGCACTTGCACCCCCCTGGAATCGGCTGACTAGATAATTTCAAAAAAAAAAGTTTTTTTTTTTAATTTTATGTGCGTTCCTCTTTAAGAAGTCTGTGCTAACAGTCCAGTCGCGGGCGTGCTGACATCATCGCTCTCGCTTAGAAGTTTGTGAGCGGGAACTCAGACTGATGATTCGAGCAGGAACAGAAGATGGGGGAATAGCATGCGGGATCGGAAGATGGGACCTGGACCTGAAACGGGAGTAGACGGACGGAAGATGGGACACTTTCAGGTAGGTGTGTGTGTGTGTGTGTGTGTGTGTGTGTGTGTGTGTGTGTGTGTGTGTCTGTGTCTGTGTCTGTGTCTGTGTCTGTGTCTGCGTCTGCACAGCGTAGTCATTCTCTGCTTGCATCTTAGGATATTGCAGCCTCTGATTACAGATCTGTCTGGCCTTTTCTGTTGTTAGAACTCCATGTGCCTGAGTATTTACAAACGTCCATAGGATGTTTTTTGTCACAACTCGAGTGGCCATTCCTTTCATTAGCTGACTAAATTTTTTTCAATACATTTACAGTTTACACATGTTCCTTAATTTAGCAGAGATATTTATTTAGCTGCATATGTTAAAGAGAACTTTCAAAAAAGGTAACTGCATTGGTTTCAGAATTCATTGCATTGAAACGTAAAATCAATACATTTGCCATAGTGTCATAAGCAGTCATTCATTTTTGATAGAGGCTTTCATCTGGTGAGTCATTTGCATAAGTTGTCTCAGACGACTAGGCTGGTTCCTAATTCTGTAACTGCTGTATTCTTAGCTTTCTGAACAAGCTATTTGTATGGTTTTCTGTATGAAAACTTCTGCCAAGAATCCTCTGGACAGTGTACAGGCTGCTGTAGCTCCTGCCGATGATGTGAAAGCCTACCTTTGTTTGCCAGGGTCTGTGTTCTAGAATCAAACACAAATAATGTCCCCAAACTCGGCAATTGCATAGTCCCTTGCTTCTAATGCTATTGTTCAGTACTGAAATACTGTCTTTACAAGCTCTGCTGCCAATAATCTGGGGAAGTGTAGTGGTGCATATGCAAATATTCGTGCATTAGGAGCTCTGCAGTCATTTGCTCGAATCCTGTTCCTGCAGTGTTTAAATGATACCTGTCATTGGTTTTCTTTCGCTGCATTCCACATCCATGCAGGTGTAGTAATTTGAAGTGTATGTCATTTGTTTTTTTTTTCCCACTTATAATAAGAAAACTGTTTCCTTTTATTGTGCATGTAGCTCAGTCATTTACACAGCTGTGGTGCAGATTCAGTCAGATGCAGCAGGCAGGCCCACATCCTGTACCTTAGTGAAAGCTGTCATTTGATTTATTGATCATGGATGCCAGGGAGGAGTCTGGTGGGAATTGTTTGCTATCTGCCTTGCTGTGGGCATGGTGGTGCCCTTTTCCTCATCTTTAAGTGGCACATATATTAAAACTAGTTTTTACTGGCCTGTAAGGGCTCTAGGTAAAAGCACTGGACATAGCTATGATTTTGTTCTTCCCCTGAATGCATCATGCAGTCTAATTTCAAGTGCCCTAGTTACAGTACTGTTGCCCTCATCTACTAGGACTGCTTGGCAGAATTTTTGCAGGTTGTTCTAACACTGCACACCATTCAGCCCCAGGTGTACATGGTGGTGGGTAGAGAATAAGGCTTGAACCCTGTACCTTGGGCCCAAGTGGCAAGAGCCTGAATTCCCTACCCACAACCATTTGTAAAAATGTTGCAGGATTTTCACTCATACTTTTTCTGTTCCTCATAAAATCTGTGGTTTCTGCATTTGTGTCCTTGTTGCCTGACAGCTACATGTTCTCTGGTTTTATTCCTGGCTGTCTGGAGTGTTTCTCCCTGGGCCTCTGCTAAAAAAATAGCTTTTTTTTTCAAAGTCAGACTTTCCTGGTTAACAAATGTTAAAAAAATGGACACATTTCAATATCAGACTTCATATTCTTCAGAAAGTGCATGGTAACAAAAGACAAAAGCTTTTATTCTAGCAATTTTCTAAGTGTACAAGATGGATATTTGAAATGTATCCCTGTGTTTGGGACTGTATTCCCCCCATTATTGGCTTCATCCAGGTTTTGTGCTAGGGTTGAGAGTTATGGTAAGAACTGAATTCACTGAGTATGTTTGGGGGCTGTATTAACCCAGTATTGGCTTTGTTCAGGTATTTATTGGCTTCATCCAGGTTTTTTGATAATGTTGAGAGCTATGGTAAGAACTGATTTCACTGAATATGTTTGGGGGCTATATTCTCTCATTACTGGCTTTGTCCGGGTGTTATTTGCTAAGAGGTTGAGAGCTATGGTGAGAACTGAATTCACTGAATGTTTGGTGGTTGTAGTCACCCATTATTGGCTTTTTTTCAGGTCTTTTGTGCTAAGAGGTTGACAGCTGTGCTATGGTGAGAACTGAATTCACTAAATGGTAAAGTTTCAGTCTTCCTCTTTCACAAAACAGCTGATTTGGCATAGTGGTATGTTGCTTTGACTGTTTTGCACGGGGTCCCCTGGGTTCAAGATGTGGCAGTGAAATGTATGGTGGTAACGCAGCATTTTATTCTAGCAACTTTCAAACATTATACAAGCAATGTTTAAAATGTGTCCCTGGTTTTTGGCCTTTTGTCCCCCCCCCAATAAATTTCAGCTTTTTCCAGATTTCTTGTGCTGCAAAGTTCAGAGATACAGCTGAATGTCGAGTAGATTTTACAAGGAGCTGAGAGCTGCAGGGGAGCAAAAGTTTAGTGCTGCTTATGTTTAGTCTGCTTGCATTGTTAATAGCACAACAGATAGTGTACTTGCTTTAGATGCTGAAGGCTGTGGGTTCTACTCCCACAGTAGGTAAATGCATTGCTGATGCTGTATTGTGTTGTAAAGGGGGTGGATGCTGCAGTCCTTTTGGCAAAGATGCCTAGTAACTATGAACCTGTTAACAGTTTGCTATCCATTCTCTATTGCGGTATTAGTAGCTTTTCATTTTTTTATTGCATGCAACAAAGGCAATTTATTATTCAAGGGTAACAGGCAGTTTATTTGTAGATTAAACAGTGACATATAAAGTGTTTGCTAGCAGCAACCTCTTTATTAGTTACAAATTTCTTCAATGTGGATTTTACTACAGAGGTTGTGTATATTTTTTTACTGATACTGGTGGACTTGAGTAGACTTTTTATGATGGAAATGTTCTGAATTGGGCAGTTTTGTCATTGGTGGATGCTTTTTGTTTCATTGTTTACTGGAAAAATTTTCAAAACAATAAATTTTAAAATGCCCTTTAACAACTGTACTGTATTGTACAAGGAATATAATGTAATACAGTCAGGAAGGTGTATCAAACAGCATGTGTATGTTATGTTCGAGGGGCCTATGATTTTGAAGACAGCCCAGAGTTAATATTTGCCGTTGGTAAAATGTATTTTCTCTGAAAGTGGGTTTCAGTGCTGTTTCAATGCATGAGTTTCAAGGGCAGAGAAGTTTTAATGTTAGTCTATTTTCATTGTGAGACTGCATTGCTTTAACAGATATGTATTAGGGTTTGTGCTGTAAAATGCAAAGTAAAACTTTCAAATGAAATCCTAAATCATCGCAGAAGTAAAGCAGTATGCACATTAGTGTTCATGGTAAATGGGGCAAAATAACCAAGGAATTGAACATTGGAATGGCTGCAGGGGGGGGGCTCCATTTGACCATGATTTTGTGAGGGGAGATAGCAAACTCAGACAGCCCCGGTTGAACTATACCTCTCAGTTGTCCATATCTTTGCAGAATGAATAGATATTTGCTGCTTATTTTTGGTTTGTTCCTCATAAAATTTGTGGTTTTCTAGCAAATCATTTAGGAATGAAGCCATTAAATGACAGACATTGAGTTTCAGATGTCATAACCTTCAGAAAAATGCATGCTAATGCAAGACTGTCTTTAAGTTTATACAAGGGCAATTTTTAGTAGTGTTTGTATGTTCCCCAATATATTTGGCCTTGTTCAGATTTCCTGCATTAAGAGGTTGAGAGGTACGTGCAAATCACTTTGTAGATTAGGAATATCCAAACATCTCAATTGTCCCCAATTCTGGCTCAAAATGTTGCTCTCCCCTAGTAATCCCTCCTCCAAAATTGCAATTTTGGAAGAAAATGTGGAGGGTTTACAATTATAACTGTAATGATCAGTTATAGATTACCTTTATTTCAGAAATGCACGTGGATGCTCTTATTTTGTTAGCTGCTTCAAGTTAACTGTTAATATTAAAAAGGTGTCCCTTATTTGACAGGTATTTTTGCATCACATTTTGGTCTGTTTTTCATAAAATTTTGGTTTTCTGGCAAATTAGTGGCAAGTCATTAAAGATTGAAGTTAGAAAATAATGGCAGACATTTGAGTTTCAGATTTTATACCCTTCAGAAAATTTGTACTAATGCAAGATCTACCTGTTCTATTTAAATTAATAAGAGCAATATTTAAAAATTGGCCTTATTTTTGGGCCTGTGTCCCACTTCTAATTCTATGTATGGCTTTGTCCAGATTTCTTGCTCTGAAGTTGAGAGGTAGGAGTGTCAGAGCCATCACTGTCAGCCAGAGACATTTCAAATTATGACATACTTATTGCACCCCAGCCCCCATTGTAGTGGCTCGGAATGTGTCCAAGGAAGGCAAGGAGCAGTTATGCAGTGTAAGTGTGCAGGGTATTCCCCCATCCAAGGTAGATCACAAATACGACCGTGGCTTTTCATCTGTCCTTGATTTTGCAAAATGTTCTGGTTTTCTATCAGATTTTATACTGTTGATTTATGCTTCTTATTATTCAGGAACTGCATGCTGTCACAGTGCCCTGTTGCTCTGTTTAAGTAGCCATGGTTTAATGAACATCAGGTAAGCTTGTCGGAGATTGTAAGATGCAAGTAAGCTTTAGTAAGCTTGTCGGACATTGTAAGATGCAAGTAAGCTTTAGTAAGCATATTGTTAAAGAATTACCAGCATTGAAAGCCTTTTCGTTGTTGCCATGCAGAGAATATTTACATAGCTAGATAATGTATAAGCCTTGGGTATTGAAATGCATATGACAGTATTTGTAATAAAAGGACAGGATTACAGTATTTTCAGAAGCTCATTACATTTTATTGGAGACCAGTGTCTTATAGCAGTGTCTGTGTGTTAGTGCACTTGTAGTTGGGTGGCTTTAATGGTATATGGTAAATAAGCATTGCTACCTTACTTAAAAGCCAAGCCCTGCAACAACTAGCTCCACACTGAAGTCAAAACACAATAGCTCTGGTGGGTAAATGTACTCTGTAGTAATCAAAAAAAGGCAAATGTTTGATAACTACAGCTTATGTGCAAACACAATAGGTAGTGATGAAACAATGCTCTGCTAAAAATGCTTTAATGCTCCACATTGCTGAGCTGCAATCACTAGCTACCAGGATTTCACCCACTTCAGATCAAGCACGGTGCCGTTCAGTGCAACTTTCCCAGAACTAATTCAAGTCTGACCAGAATGATTTGGTGTGTGTATAAGAGGGAGGTAGCATACCCCTCAGCTGTCCAGATTTTTGCCCCATATTCCTCTTAAAAAGGATTGAAGTTGCTAAATAATGAGACATTTCAGTTTTAGATGTCATGTCATTTAGAAAAATGCATACTAACACAAATCCTGTTACTCTTGCAATTTTCTAAGTTTCTGAGAGCCATATTTATAATCTGTCCCTATTTATTTTAGGCTTTGTCAAAATTTCTTGCACTAAGGGTGAGGCCTTGAGGGGTGTGGTATGTTTGTAAGAGAGAGAAAGTGAAATGCCCAAGTTAGAGTTAGCAGGTGGAATTTATTTTCAAGTGAATTTTCAAGGAACTGTGAGTTTTAAGGGAAGCGAAGTTTACTGCTGCTCATGCCAAGTCTATTTACAATGTGCAACTGTTTTGTTTAGCAAATGGTATCTCTATTGTGGTATAAAGTTTTAAAGCTATGTTAGTAGCACCACAAGTAGAATACTTGCATCTTAATGTAAAGGCTTGAGTTTCTATTCCTACAGCATATAAATTTGTATGCTGCAGTCCTCAGGATGTCCTCCTTTGGATGAGATGCCTAATAACTATGAACCTGTTTCAGCTTGTCATCCATTTTCTATTGCAATATACCAGCTTACCATTTTTTTAATTTAACATAGGCAATTTATTCTTTGACGGCAGCAGGCACTGAATTTGTAGATGAAACACTGAAATATACAGTTTTCTAGCAACAACATCTTCATTAGTTTCAGATATCTTTAATGTGGAATTATTCAGATTACTTTTACTTCAGCAGCAACACTCAAAGTGTTGCTGTATAATACAAGGGATATAATTCAATTATATATTATAATTAATACAATCAGGTAAATCAAATAACTTTTGCATGGCCCTAACGGTTTGCAAGGAGCCTATTCCTTGAAAACAGTTCAAAGGTAAATAACCTGCCACTGGCCAGATGCATTTTCTTTGAATGTGGGTTTCAATGCTGTTTCAATGAATGTGAGTTTCAAAAGTAGAGAAGCTTTAATGCCAAGTCTGTTTTCATTGTAAGACTATTGCTTTGTTTAGGTTTAGTAAATGTCTCAGTGTTTGGGCTATAATGTCTGAAATAAAAGTTGTAAATTAAATCCAACTGCCTGTAATCATTGTAGAACTAAAGCATAAAACAGTATGCACACAGATTTGAACAGTGTCTACAGTAAATGGGGAGAAATAGCCAAGTAATGGGACACTATAATGGCTGTGTGGGCGGGGCTTGGGGTGGGTGGACTTGGGCGGGGCTGTGTTGGCAGGGGGCGGGGTGAGCTATGTGGGTGGGGCTCTGGGTTTGCACCCCCCTGCAAAAAATCCTGCGGGCTCCCTTGTGTGATGGATATCATTTTAGAGGCAAGGAGGCCTAGTACTAGAAAATCTTATGCTGAAAAATGGAAAAGATTCTGTGCCTGGAACCAATCTCAACGGATGAGCACAGCAGCGCCCAATTTACCTCAGATTTTACAATACTTAACTGAGATGCTTCACAAGGGCCTTTCTTTTTCCTCCATTAAAATCCACGCCTCAGCCATTTCAGCTCATTATAGTACAGAACCTCCCCTCTTCTCTCATCCACTGCTCAAGCAGTTCCTCCGAGGGGCCACAAATTTGAGACCTCCCAGGAGAGCTCCAACCCCATCCTGGGACCTTAACTTTGTTTTGGAGAAACTCACTCTACCTCCTTTCGAGCCAGCTGCTACTGCAGACTTAGAATTTCTTTCTTGGAAAACAGCTTTCCTTTTAGCAATCACTTCAGCTAGAAGGGTATGTGAATTACAGGCCCTTATGGCAGTGGAGCCTTTCATCATCTTTCATGCGGACAGGGTGTCCCTCAGAACCAATCCATCCTTCATGCCCAAGGTGGTATCCAGTGTGGCCCTTAATCAGTCTATTCATTTGCCAACCTTCTTTCCCAATCCACAGAACAAAGGGGAATGGATACTGCATTCCTTAGATGTGCACAGACAACTTAGATTCTACTTGGACAGGACTAAACTTCAAAGGAAATCTGAACAACTGCTGGTGGCATTTGCTGCAGGAGCAGAGGGGAAGGCTATTTCAAAGCAAACCATTTCTAAATGGATAGGCCATTGCATTCATTTCTGCTATAAGCACCATGGAAAACCTATCCCCCAGGTATCAGACCTCACTCCACCAGGGCTGCATCTACCTCTACAGCCTTTCTCAGAGGTGTCCCTACCAAGGACATCCTAGAAGCTGTTACCTGGAGCTCTGTGCATACTTTCACCAAGCATTATCATTTGCCAATTTTTTCGAACTCCAGAGCTGGCTTTGCCACTGCAGTCTTGCAGGGCCTTATAGCTGGTCCTAATGCTATCTAAATTCCTCCTCCCAACTATAGCTTTGGGAATCTACCCAAATGTAATGACTGCAACAGTGAAACATGAAGAACATAGTACAGTTGTGTACACTTACCATAAATGTAGATGTTCGAGTGTATTCACTGTTGCAGTCCTGGTTACCCTCCCTCCAGCCCCCTAACTTCTTTTGGCTATACCTCTACTTTCCTTTACTATGCTTAAAAGCCTTGCTTTTTTGTTAGGGGTATATCATTGTATTTTTTTATTTAATTGTTCCCGATTAGGGGGGCAGCTGACATCTGGGGCAAGAAAAGCTGATCTAATGGCGTCGGCTGCATGTTTTATACCCCTGGTGACCTGAAGTCATGGAAGAAGGGACAACAACCGACGCATGACCCAAGACTTTGTTAATCAGGCCAACTGAGGTCTACCTGCAAGGAGATAACCCAAATGTAATGACTGCAACAGTGAATACACTTGAACATCTACATTTATGGTAAGTGTACACAACTATACTTTTTGTGATCTGTCGAAAGATTTTGTCACTGTCTCACACCCCAAATTCTTACAGCAACTTTCTACCCTAGGCATTTCTCAACCCTCTCAACAATGGTTTTCCAGCTACCTTTCTGACGGACAGCAGTGCATAAAATGGCAAGGCTCCTCTCGCAATATCTTACCAACAAAATGGGAGTTCCAGAAGGATCCATCCTTAGACCCCCACAATACCTTCTTAGATAACCTCCATGCTGCTTCCTGTCAAAGCTCCCTAATCCAATATGCTGATGACTCAACTCTTATTTCCTGTTTTAACAACCTAGTACACCCTAGGCAATTAACCCAAACTGCCTTCTCCATTGAGTCCTGGCTCAATAATGCACAACTATTACTCAACCCCAATAAAAACTGATTTCAAGGTATTTTCGCTAAATAACATAGAAATCAAAGTGGTTCCACACACCAAATTATTAGGGGTAACAATAGACAATAAACTTACCTTTGACCTTCATATACATAACACTATCAAAAAAACATACCACAAACTAGGGATGCTCTAGCTGCACAAAAACATCATGGATACAGCCACCAAAACAACATTAGCCACAACCTACCTGCTACCCTCCTTACCATATGGTGCCCCATTTTTAACCAACCTTAAGAATACACTAAAAGACAAGCTCAGTCCTCCTATAATAAAATTGCTATATTTGCAACACGAGTATATTACTAGAATCTCCACTGTACTGCTCTTAGCACCCATAAGTGGCTCAGACTCCCGAGCATTTAAAACTACCTCCAACTAACAATTGCCCACAAAATTATCTATAAACCTGAAGTCTGACCTGTCATAAATTCAATATTCCAAATCTGTACACCTAGCTGAGCTCTCCATTATGAAGACAAGCAGTTTCTATCTCTATATAAACTAAACAAAACTGCTGAACAATGTCTGTACTCCTACTCAGTGGCCAAACTATGGAACGCATTACCCCTAGGTATCACAACTCCCTCAAACTTCAAGAAATTCAAGTTTGAATTAAAAGATTTCCTAATCAAGTCCCATATCTGTCCCTATACTAAACCAAGCTGACTCCCACCCCCTTACTTACTCTACTTCAACTACCCCTCCTACTTCCTCTCCTTCAGCCTCTTTTCACATACCTTCATCTGTATTGCAACCACCTTCTCTACTAATTCTCACCATCCTTCCCCATCTTATATCTCCCTGCTGTACTCTACCTAATCACCAACTCCCTACTGTTGAATCTGTCTACCATCTTCTTATTGAATCTCTAACTTATCTGTTTCATTTCTCCCTTCACTGCCTACCATTACCAACCTTCTCTCCAACTCTGTTTCTCTGCTAGTACTACTTAGTAGTGAGTGTCTCTGTGTTATACTCAAATAATTTGACTAATTAAACAGTCTGTCTTAATTGTTAAAACACTTGTCCATGTATTTCTTAGTGATATAACTGTGCCTCCAATGAAAAAAATCCTGTCTGCCATAATATTTTATTGTATTTTCTATGTAAAATGTCTGTATGCGGGTACGATTGTTAATCTTCTTTGTAAAAATACATGTATATTAGATATGTTTTGTAATCTTCTCGTGAAAATATACGTGTGTGGCTTTTCTGGGTTTCATCTGTAAACTGGCTTTGTTTTCTCTTAAGTATGTAAAAGTTATTTTTATTTTTCTCTCTGTATTGGAGTTTTTCTCCCCGGGCCTGCTGAAAATTTTTTTTACCCATTCGGAGTTTCCCAGTAACCAAATGTCAAATAAATAAAATAAATGAATATTGAACCAAATGACCTTTAGAAATTAAAGTATTCCCCATCCTGTGTGTTGCTCCTTTTGCTCTCCAGTGTAACCTAATTGTAAAACTGGATCAGGTTCACCTGGTAGATTTTTTATGGATCCCTGCAGATTATTATCATTTTGAGAGTCCTTTTCCCCTACGTATGATACCAGTGTCCCCCTCATGGTTCTCTGTTTCCTTCCACACCACTAAATTCAGACCGACTTAGCTACAATTTTATGGATCACTTTTGCTGCCTCTCTTGTAGACTGGTGCCAGTGTTGCCCATCTCCATGCCTTTGGAATTGCCCCTTTGGCTAGATACCTATTAAAAAAACTGTCTCAGAGGACTTATCCGTACATTAAAAGGTTTGTTTTTAAAATGGAGTTTATTTCATTTTACCCATTTTAATTCCCATTATGAAAGATTTGGTGTGCTCCATCTGTATCTACATTTTTCACACACGCTGTTTCCCAGTGTATCGCCTTGCCCCCCTTTTTCTGTGCAAAAGCAGACATGCAAAATTCATTGACATTCTCTGCTTATTTATTTCTGTGTTTACTTAAATCAGTACAGTTTCGCTAAACTGACCTGTTATCTCCTTACATTTTTATTCCCATGTTTTGCCTAAATACTTTTTTTTTCATTCCCTGAATCAGTTCATTCTTGATTCTTGCATATGTCAACATGTTTATATCTTTTTCCCACTTTTTGGTACTCTGCCATTCACCCACATCTTGTACATTGTTTCTTCTTTATTCGCTTTTTCCTCAGTTCTCTCATTAATCAGGTCCACCTCCTTCTTTTATTACTTTTTTGTGTGACTTAGTCCTTTCTTCATGGCATCCCAGCTAATATATTTCTAATTTGGTCCATTATCTGTTGTAGAAGAAAGTATAAAAAAAGGACAATGCTACTTTAAGTGGGCGTCACACTAAGGATCTAAGGATATGTGACATGTTACTATCAGTCTTCTAGGCCTTTCCAGTGAGGGTGCTGATTGGAATGCACTTAGGGTTATCACCTGTCTGTATTTATAGAGAACAGTCACTATTGGAGCAGTTGCATCCTTAGAAAAAAAATGGCAAATGTCCTGAAATTTCAGGACAAAAATATTTAATACATTTTTGCTAATAATTGCATAAAACAATCATTTTACATCTAAAACAGTTTAGTATTATATGAAACAGCAGAAACAACACATTTTCTATAAGTGTGAGCTTTTATTTGGGCAAAAAAAAATGAATTACCATCCTTCGTTCTTTTTGGTGATATAGTCTGTCCTGAAAAAATTCACATTTCCTCAAAAAAAATGTCCCACTTTGGACAACTGAGAAGGTGGAAATCATAAATGCAATCTGTGCATCTGTCTTTTCATAATGGACATTTCTGATTACATTTCATAAGAACAGTCCCATTACCTTGCTTTCTCATTGCTTTTGCTAGGCTTTCCTTCATTTTCCCACAGTCTGCTATCCTGTAGTTTCATACCTTGGTTTTGGTAAACAATCCCCTTTCTAATTTCTGTAATGTAAAGCACTCAGCAGTGTGGCCCCCTTTCAGTAAAGACACATTTGTTTGTACATTTATGACTGCTTTACTTAAATGTTTTTGCATCAGCCTGTTTTTCCCTTAAGGTTCTCCTAGACATGTTGGCCAAATTCCTCCTGTCTGGGTATGCTAATAGCTCATTCTGCTTTTCTGTCCCAGGTACTGCAATACTCCAGTTTACTTCTGGAAGATTTATGATTTCCTGTTAGAATCACTGTTTTTCCCCTTCGCCCCCAATGTATTTAATCTGTCTTTTATACTGTTGTCATCATGAGTGTAACACTGAGTAGTCTGTACATGATGTCTGTTTACCAAATCTGACTGCTATTGTAGTATTTTTTTTTTTCATTTTTTGAACCTTTTTTCCCTACTGAAGTCATCCATTACTTCAGAATGTACCCATTTTATGCAGGCTGCTGTACTCAGTCCTTTCCTGCCCTCTGTGACTATCAGGGACAGCCTCTGCTCAGAAACAGACATGTTCTTCCTGCACTTCAGTTGTTTGCATTTGTTTTATCCCTGCCAGATTTTCCACTTCTGTTTGCAGCACCATATGAAAATTATGCCTTTTGCATAAACTCCTTGCATTCTAAAAAAGCCCTTTCCATCCCCTCACACTTTAGTTGGTGTCCTTTAGTAGCACCATCCTCCTCACATCTTCAACCCAAGTTTAAGGAGGCAGCATTTAATGTTCCTTTCCAGACTGCTTTTTATATTAACCTGTCATAATGTCACCTACAAAGAGACGCAGCTTTGCTCTTCAGATTTCTGCATATGTGTTATCTCTCTGGCTGTCCCCTGTGCCTCATATATGCTCCTTTTAGAAAACTCATAATTTCCACATGCATTGTAATTTGAATGTTTCCTGTCCTTGAGTCGTTCCTCAGCTGTTTTGTCTGTGGTCATCCCAGGGATTTCTCTCCAAGACATGCAGCAATCCCCTTCCTGTTTTTTACCTGATAAATTGCCTGCAATTGTTCTCACAATTTCTGCTGTCCGTCTTTGTCTATGCCTATGCTCTGTCTATGAATAAGTTTTGTGTGTATCTACAGTTATGAACAGTTACAAACCTCCCTTGAAGAAGGCATCATGGGAGATAAACAGATTACCCCTTAAGGACACACAGTTGTTAACTGTATACTGTACCTTTTTTGCACACACTAAATCTTGTGAAACTTAGAACAGAGAGACAAATTAAACTATAAGGTATTCTGTCAGCTCTAATGGTGTCTCCAACTCAAAAATGGCATCTTCTTCTAATTGTTTTATTTTAGTGTTTTGAAATGTAGAATGTATTATCCTCCAAATCATATTTGTTTAGGAAGATTTAAGCTATGACTAGTTAATAATATAGCCAAATGGTCGACATATTTTGTGTGCAGTTAGAGGCCCAAACAGCTGCTTGTTATTAAAGGTTATTACTAAAAGTTACTGCTATGCTTTCAGTCATTTGTTGATTTGATTTACATATTTGTTAGTGTTAACTGTTGCCATTTGAAAATGAATGCCAAAAATGTTGCACCAAAAAAAAAGCCTGTTAACTATTATAGTTCGCTGAACCTTGATTGTAGTTATTCCTTTGAAATAATTTAATGATGCTCAGAGTAATCACTGTTGCATTCCTCACTTTTGAGATAACCTGCTTGCAGGTAGCCTACAGCTGGCCCAACTTCCAGAGCTGTACTCTCACCCTGGGTTTCAGTTACTGGCATTCCACCAAAGGTGTCAGCATATTGGTGGTATAAAGGATGCGTCAGCCAATGCCTCCTTAAGATCTTTCCTACCGCAAGGTGCATAGCTCTGTATATTTTGCAGTGCTCAGTCAACCAGCCAGCTAGCATCCAGCAGCAGCTCAGGTTAAGTACCCGAACAGGGGGGTGTACTTCATCTTACTGCATTGTTATATTATTTTTGCACAATGTCTGATTCTGAATCTAGTAGAGAGGAATTTGTTGTTAATGGTAGTAATTGTAGAGTTTGTGGTTAGCAGATCCTTCGCAAAGATCGTCACTCTGTTTGTTTCACCTTGACACACAGCACTATGAGGACTCATGTCCGCACTGTACTTCATTTACTCTGAGGACCAGGTCCAAAACGCCTGGCTTGATCTCCTGTCTGGTACCCAGCCTTCTCATCTCTTCATTTGAAGAGCAGGTAAAAAAAAAAAAAAGGTCTGCTCCCTTATGCTGGTACTCCAAGCCAGATCCATGTCCATTTTCTACCCCTTTGCTCCTCAGTGAAAGAACAGAAAAAGAAAACTGGTGCACAGAACAGCCTTTTAGTGAAGGCATTCAGAAATACTTGTACAGAAAGGAGATTGCAGTAACTGCACTTCAAGACTGTCCCCCCCAGTACCTTCAGCCTGGGGCAGCTGCACCCTTGCTATGCTTCTGATAGGGACTTTCCATCATCGATAAAGGTGTCTCTTGGAGTTTGCTTTCAGAAAATGGGTGTGAGCCTGGTTCTGTGTTGACACGTCATATGCCTGAGCTTTTGTGAGCCTCCAGCCCAAGAAAAAATTCAGCAAAAAGAAAGAGAAGAGTCAGGAAACTGAGGACTTTTCAGACGTTTCCCTTGGGTCTGGCAGCCCCGCACATAATGATAATGTGCTTTTTGTAGCCCTCATCCCCATAATCAGTTTTAGCCAAGAAATCTGATGTGAACTTTGTGTACGTGCACATTCAGTCAGTTTTGTGCATGTCCTTCCAGATCAACATGCTTCTTGAGGCTGAAGGCCATTTGGTGTCAGAAGCATGTATTTTAATTTCAGGAGGGGAAGGCAGGACTCCCACTGTATGGTTCACAAGGAGGTTCCCAGTAAACACATTGAGGTCTGTCTTCCCTGCCTATGACCTGAGGTCTCCAGGGTGACAGTTCCCAAAAGTATGAGGTACAAATTGCTGAAGTGTAAACTGGCACACACCAGTTCGTGTAGGCTGAGCAATGCGTCTTCCCAGTCCACTTCCTGGGCTTCTTCAGAATCCCTATCTGAACTGACAGAATACTTTGTCTTTAAGAATTAACTAGAAGTCCAGACTTGGATATACTGAAGTGTCTGGGGGCCCTCCTCCTAAAGATTATTAAGAGTCCCATGTTTCAGAGGATAATGAACTAGCACATGTGGACCAGATCCCAGCCACTGACAACTATGACTCTGACACTGAAGACACCATGTCCTCTGATGTTCATCGTGTTTCACTGTTGCAGTCATTACTCTTGGGTTATCCTGCTGGCAGGTTACCCGCAGTCGGCCCTAGTTCCAAAGTCTAGGTCCGGCGTCGGTTGCTGTCGCCTCTTCCCTGACATCAGTGCACCAGGGGTATAAAAGATGCAGCCGACGCCATTTTCTTCAGTCTTTCTTGCCGCATGGTGCCCGAAGCAAAAGCAGTTCGCAAGTGCCGGTCGGCCGACTCCTGAGATTTTCAAAGCTGAATTTCAGAATCAAAGTCTTCATTAAAGCCAAGTACCCCATTGGGGAAACTTTTCTCTTGCTCCAGTCCAGTGTCAGAAAAAGTTAACAATTGTATTTCTTGTGGGAAGCAAATACCTCATAAGGATTTTCACTCTTACTGTATTCCTTGCCTAGGTCCTGATCACAACGTTGCTAGCTGTCAGTTTTGCGCTAGATTCAACCAACGCACTATCAAGCATTGGTTCGATTTTACATTTCATTACTTTGGCCAAAGATTTAATTATATAATGCCGGCGAAACAGCCGACAACCGGAGTTTACAAAAACCGCAGACAAGGACAAGGATAGGCATCCGAGGTCCAAAACCGACGACGAAGCCTCTTCTAGGCCATTCGCCGGTTCTCAGTGAGGCGCTTTCGCAACCCCTGGCGCCCGCTACCTCAGAGCCACAGGCTGATTCCGACTCCCACGTGGAGCCGACTGGGCCTCTGGAAACTCAAGGTATTGGACACTCGGAAATCAATCCCTCAGATGAGTCTGGAGCCACTGAGCAGGCATCTACTTCTGAGGGTGTCTTCATACCTACACAACTATATATTAGGCTATCGTCAGCTTCAAAGACTAAAGCAGCTCTAAAGACAAAGAAACAAGTACAGCATTCTCCTACTCAGACTTCCATGCCTAAAAAACAGATGCTCAAAATGGCCGAAAACCTAATTACTTTGATCATGGGCTCCCATCCCCCTCCTGATGAGGCCTAGGCAAGAGACAGAGTATGACTCTTCTGATCAGGTATCTATTTCCTCTGATTCCTCTTGTGAACAGGATTTTTCCATGCTTCCCTATGAGGATTCTGATGCTGAAGAATCCATTCTTTCAGCCTCTCCTCCTGAGGACTATTCCTTTGTGAAAACACTGCATACTATGAGGGAGCATTTCCACTGGGAGAGCCAAGATTATTCTGAGTCTAAGAAAAGGCTCAGAAATTTCCTGCTACTTCCTCAGCATAGACTCCTTGCCATTCCTCCTGTGTTAGACATTGTAGATGTAGTTTCAGAGTCCGGACTATCCCTTGACTCTTTACCCCCTGCACCTACTAAGCCAGACAGATACTACAGGGTCCCGATTCTCATAAATTCCCATATAAAATCCCCGCTGCTGACCCAGAAACTATATCTCAGGGTCCCAAGGGGGTTAAGGCTGCTACTGCGAAAAACCCTGTCCCCTCTGATAGGGATTCTAGGGCTCTAGACAGATGGGGGAAAAAAGTATACACTTCTGCCACCCTAGCTGTAAGAGCTTCAAATTGTCAATTTCATATGCTTAAATATCAGCAATGTTTACTGTCACTACTTAAACAGAAAATGTTGACAAATACTGAATGTTCTGAGAACAAGGAATTGCAGGATTTATTGCATGCAACTGAACAAGTGGGAAAGCATACTTTGCAATGTGGTTATGATTCACTGGAGGCCTCTTGCAGGGCTGCTGTTACAGGTTCTGTTATTAGAAGGCATGCTTGGTTAAAGGAACAAAATCTGCCTGATCATGTTAAAGCAAAATTATTAGATGCACCATTACAGCATGATACTTTCTTTTGGTACTAAAGCAGAAGAGGTGTTGAAAAAAATGGAGGATAAAGCAAAATCCATGCAGACAGTCAAGGATTTCTTACAGGTACAGCCACCCAGGTTTAGCAGGAACTGGCCTTCTAAAAATTGGTCCTTTCCAGTCTCAGACAGACCACAAAGAGTCAGATACAGGCGTCCTAGAGGCCCAATGACTTTCCTCTTCCAGTTCCAAGCAGTTTCCTTTTGACAGCCCCCTTAGGAGGAAAGCTAGCACTTTTTTCATCAAATTGGCAAATGGTTACCCAAGACAAATGGGTTCTGAACATAGTGTCCCAAGGCTACAGGTTCCATTTCCACACCCTACCAAGGTCAAAGGGCATGCCAGACCTGTCACACAATCAATGGGCAGAGGCACAAAAACAAATTTCAGCCCTCATGGACATGAGGGCCATTCAGCAAGTACCACAACAAGAGCAGGAGCAAGGATTTTACTCCAGACTTTTTCTAGTGCCCAGGAAGGACAAACCCTGGAGACCAATTCTGGACCTATCTATACTAAATACATTTCTGGAAGTTCCAAAATTCAAGATGTTGACTCTTCAGCAGCTACTGCCCATGCTGGGCAAGAGGACTTGGCTAGTAACTTTGGACCTAAAAGAGGCATACCTGCATGTCCCAATCAGACAGTCTTGCAGACAATACCTCAGATTCATAGCTGGCTCAATGCATTACCAATTCTCTGCACTGCCCTTTGGCTTATCTACTGCGCCCAGGGTCTTTACAAAGTGCCTGGCACCACTAATTGCGTTGTGCAGACAAAAAGGAATTCAAATTTATCCCTACTTGGACGACTGCCTAATTCAAGCAGAGAACAAAGACACTCTTCTAAAGCATCTGACGTTTGTAAAAAGATTACTAATTGGCCTAAGGAACACAGTAAACGAAAAGAAATCAAAACTAGTGCCCTCTCAAGAGATAATATTCCTGGGTGCAAGCTTAAATACAACTGCCCAGATGGCTTATCTCACTCCAGACAAGCAAAAACAACTGACTACTTACTTCAAGAAATTGGCAACAAAAACCCACTTATCTGCAAGGAAAATCCTCCAGGCATCCTGCATTCTACTAATTCCATATGCCAGACTGCATATGAGGAAACTACAATGGTATCTGAAAAGTATTTGGACTCAGCATTGCCACAGCCTGGAGACCGTAATTGCACTCATTCCCTGCCTACAACAGGAGTTTCGATGGTGGGCAGAAGTTCTGTCACCACAACAAGGGTCTGCCATTCAGATTACCCACAGCCAGACAGACACTGACAACAGATGCATGGATTATGCCTGGGGGCCCATATGGCAGAAAAATTTATTCAGGGCACATGGCCTGCAAACCAGATGCATCTTCACATCAATCAAAAAGAGATGCTAGCTGTTCAAAATGCCCTGACAGCTTTCAAGGACCTGCTTCATCCAGAACAATTACTAATAAAGACAGACAACACTGCGGTCATGTGTTACATAAACAAGCAAGGAGGTACTCATTCCTACCCCCTCTGCAGACAAGCAATGACCTTATGGGACACAGCATTGGCCTTTCAACTACACCTGCAAGCTCAATTCCTGCCAGGAAAAACAAATACTCTGGCAGACGAACTAAGCAGAAACCTCATGGATCCCCACAAATGGAAACTGGACCCACAAGTCTTCAGGATGATAACAAGGAAATGGGGATGCCCAGACATAGATCTATTTGCCTCCCCTCACAACTGTCAATTGCAGAGATTTTGCACAAGGACTTACCACAAGCAAGCATGGAAAGTGGACGTCCTATCATTCAGCTGGAAAAATCTAACAGTATATGCTTTTCCCCCACTACCTCTCCTTCCCAGAGTACTCCTAAAGGTCAGACAGGAGAAGCCAAAAATGATTCTGATTGCACCAGACTGGCCACGCAGCATTGGTACCCAATCCTGAAGAGCTTGTCTCAAGGTCCAGCATGGATATTGCCTCAAACGTCTCACTTGCTGACCCAACAAAACAATCAGATCCTACACAGCCAACTCAGGACCTTAAATCTGGCAGCATGGCGGATAATGTAGCCATAATGAACACTCCCCTTTCAAAAGCAGTTATGGATGTTATCTTGGAGGCCAGGAGGCCCAGTACCAGAAAGTCTTATGCAGAAAAATGGAAGAGATTCTGTGCTTGGAACCAGGAACAAGACATTGACACGTCTGTACCAAACATTCCTCAGATTTTACAATACCTGAGATGCTGAACAAAGGCCTTTCTTTCTCATCAATTATGATTCATGCCTCTGCCATTTCTGGACATTACTGTACGGAACCACCTATCTTTTCTCACCCTTTAATAAGGCAGTACCTTAGAGGGGCCAAAAACATTAGACCTCCAAGGAGAGCACCAGTTCCGGCCTGGGACCTCAATTTTGTTTTGGAAAAACTTACACTGCCTCCTTTTGAGCCAGCATCAGCAGCGGATATTAAATTCTTATCCTGGAAAACAGCTCTGCTCCTAGCCATTACCTCTGCAAGATGAGTCTCGGAGTTACAAGCACTCATGGCTGTGGAACCTTTCATCATTTTTCATCCAGACAGGGTTTCTCTGAGGACAAACCCTACATTTATGCCTAAGGTGGTGTCCATTGTGGCCCTCAATCAAACCATTCACTTGTTTACCTTTTATCCAAATCTACAGAACAAGGGGGAAAAAATTCTGCATTCCTTGGATATACATAGGCAGATGTCCTTCATGGATGCATCTGCAGTCATAACAAGTGGGTTGTCCTGTCGTCAGGCAGCCCTGCAGTCGGCCGGATTCCAAAGTCCGGGTCCGGCTTCGGCTGATGTCGCACTCCACCCGAAGTCATCTCTGTTGGCCTTCGGGTATAAAAGCATCAGCCGACGCCATTTTCCTGAGTCTTTCTTGCCGCGTGGTGCCCGAAGCAGAAGCTGTTCGCAAGTGCCGGTCGGTCGGATCCAGAGATTACTTCTACCGAATACTACTTCGAAGACTTCTAAAGCTAAGTACCCCGTTGGGGACTCTTTCTTGCCTCAGCCGATGTCAGAAAAAGTTAACAATTGTTTAACCTGTGGGAAACAAATACCTCATAAAGATTTCCACTCTTACTGTCTGCCTTGTTTAGGCCCAGCCCACGACGTAGCAGCCTGTTCGGCCTGTGCCTCTTTCAACCGACGAACGCTTAGGCGTCGGTCGGAGTTTGCAGAACAGTTTTTCGGTACTGATTTTGCGTACATTATGCCGTCGGATCCTCCGACTACCCAATCTACCAAAAAATGCAAAGATAAAGACCGACACTCGCGGTCCGCGGTTTCGACCGAAACCACGGTAAAGCAAACCGCGAGTGTCTCGGTTTCGGACGAAACCGAGAAAACTGATCTAAGTACAGCTGAACCTATTCTTACAACTGAGGCCCCTGCTACAACTCTTGAATCGACCTCAGAAATTTTACCCACTACGGTGGTTGACTTATCAGACACCATCCCCTTGGATGTCTCTACCCCAGCACGTGGTGCTGCTAGGCCTCCAGCAGCCATGTCCATTAAGGCCTTCGCCAGGGCTAAAGCAGCCAAGACTACTAAATCAGTGCCTGTTAAACCCCCCACATCCAGGCCCTCTTCTAGTTCTCAAATGCTTTCTTTGGCAGAAGATTTAATTTCTTTAATTAGAGGATCTCAATCTCACCCAGACAGGGCCTCTCAGCCCCAGAGAAGAGACCTAGGGCAGAGCCCCTGAGCCAGTGTCTTCTGATGATTCTGCTGATGAATCAGACATAACTGACCAGCCAGAGGCTCCCTTCTCCAATTTTGAAGATTCTGATGCTGAAGAATCCATTCCAGCTGCTTCCCCACCAGAAGAATTCTCCTTTGGGGAAACCTTGCATGCCATGCGAGAACAGTTCCAATGGCAGCAACAGGATTTTTCAGACTCCAGAAAAAGACTTAGGACCTTTCTGCACCTTCCACAGCACAGGCCCTTAGCTATACCTCCTGTTCTCTCTGTGGTGGATGATGCTTTCAATGATGTTTGCTCCGCTCCAGATTCTTTACCCCCAGCCCCTGCCAAACCAGACAGATTTTACAGGGTGCCAGATACTCATCACCACCTTTACAAGGCCCCACTTGCAGACCCAGAAACTATATCCCAGGGTCCCAAGGCAGTAGCCGCGACCACAGCTAAAAACCCTATTCCTTCTGAAAGGGAAGCAAGGTCATTAGACAGATGGGGTAAAAAGGTCTACACTTCAGCTACTCTTTCAGCTAGAGCTTTAAACTGTCAGTTTCACATGATACAATACCAAGAGTTTATGCTTGATCAGTTAACTAAAAAACTAACCACTGATGAATCTCTTGATAAGAAATATGTATTAGAGATGGTAAATAACATACACCAGGTTAGCAACCATTCCTTAAAATGTGGCTATGATGCACTGGAGGCTTCATTTAGATCAGCCATGACAGGCACAGTGATAAGAAGGCATGCATGGCTAAAGGAACAAGCTTTACCGGATCATGTTAAAGCTAAGTTGCTAGATGCTCCTATGGACAAGACAAGTTTGTTTGGTACACCTGCCCAGCAGGTTATGAAGAAAATGGAAGAAAAGGCAAAATCTGTTCAAACTGTTAAAGATTTCTTACAGGTTCAACCCCAAGGTTTAGCAGGAACTGGCCTGCCAAAAATTGGTCCTTTCCTGACTCCACAAAATTTCAAAGGGGCAGGAATAGACGTTCCAGAGGCAGAAACCAATCCAGAGGAGGTGCCTACAGAGGACGACAGTGGCAAGGTAACAACAGAGGCACAGACACAGCCACTGCCACTACATCAGCACAACCACAGTGACTTAATCCTAAATCCGCCTACCAGGGAACAAATAGCAGCTCCTCTAGGCGGAAAGTTAACCTTATTTTCAAAGAACTGGCACTACATAACAAAAGACAAGTGGATTTTACAAACCATAGATCAAGGTTACCGGTTTCACTTCCACACTTTACCAGTCAAAAGAGGAATGCCAAATCTACCTCCAAATCAAAAAACAGAGGCTCTACGCCAGATAATGGAGTTAGCAAACATGAGAGCTGTGGAAAGAGTGCCAACAGCAGAACAAGGAAAGGGGTTCTATTCCAGACTATTCCTAGTTCCAAGAAAGGAAAAAGTTGGAGACCAATTCTCGACCTGTCCACCTTAAATACATACATCATTGTCCCAAAATTCAAAATGCTGACCCTACAGCAACTTCTTCCCATGCTGGGCAAGGAGTCTTGGCTGGTAACTCTAGATCTCAAGGAGGCATACCTGCACGTCCCCATTCGACCAGTCTGCAGAAGATACCTCAGATTTCTTGCAGGATCAGAGCACTATCAATTCTCAGCATTGCCCTTTGGCTTATCTACTGCCCAGAGTATTCACAAAATGCCTGGCATCAGTAATCGCCCATTGCAGACTACAGGAATTCAAATTTACCCATACCTGGATGACTGCCTGCTACAAGGGGACAACAAAAGCAAGCTGACAACAGATTTACAAAGGGTCATTTACTTGCTACAAGGACTGGGATACACAGTCAATTTACAAAAGTCAAGGCTGATACCATCCCAAACAAGGACATTCTTGGGCTGAATTGGACACAGTACAACAAATGGCATTCCTGACTACAGAAAAACAAAAGAACTTCCTCTTTACTTCTTGGCACTAACAAAACTGAACAAGTTAACAGCAAGAAAAGTTCTGCAGGCCTTGGGCTTCATGGCATCATGCATAATCTTGGTCCCATTTGCCAGACTACATATGAGGAAACTACAGTGGTACCTAAAGAATTTATGGTCCCAACACAGACACAGTCTAGAAACAGAAATCCCACTAATTCCATGCTTAAAACAGGAGTTCCTATGGTGGGCTCAGGCATGCCAGTCAAACCCAGGCCTACCCTTTCGCAGATGTCAACCAAGCCAGACCATCACAACAGACGCTTCAGACCTAGGATGTGGGGCCCACATGCTGGACAAATGCGTGCAAGGATTGTGGACACAGGATCAACTTCACCTGCACATCAATCTAAAAGAAATGCTGGCAGTAAAACTGGCAATCCAAAAGTTCAAACCATTCCTCAAAGAGGGCCAGTTGATGATAAGGACAGACAACACCACAGTCATGTGGTACATCAACAAACAGGGAGGCACTCATTCATACCCCCTATGCAGAATGACCTTGGAGCTGTGGACCCTGGCACTCAGCTACAACATTCAGTTACAGGCAATATTTGTACCGGGAAAGACAATACTCTAGCAGACATATTAAGCAGAACCACCCGGATGCCCACGAATGGAAGCTGCACCCAGACATCTTCAAGACCATCTCAAAGAAATGGGGAATGCCACAGATAGACCTATTCGCATCATCTCTCAATCACCAGCTCAAAAAATTCTGCACAAGGACATTCCACCCACTAGCATGGAAAGTGGACTCACTCTCCTTCAACTGGAAAGGCCTAACAGCATATGCATTCCCACCTCTTCCTTTGATACACAAGGTACTACTAAAAATCAAGGAAGAACGTCCAAGGATAATCCTGATAGCTCCAAACTAAGACAACACTGG
Source organism: Protopterus annectens (assembly GCF_019279795.1). Lineage (NCBI taxonomy): Eukaryota > Metazoa > Chordata > Ceratodontiformes > Protopteridae > Protopterus > Protopterus annectens. Next base: position 487,378,067 of record NC_056729.1, read on the forward strand.
TACCCACTACTGAAGAGCATGTCTCGGAACAATATGTGGCCAATACCCCTGATGCCTTTGATGTTAACTCAGAACAACTACAGCATCATACATCCAAACCTAAAAACGCTGCAACTGACTGCATGGAACATCACATAGCAGCAGCTAACCCAGAACTTTCCCAAAGAGTTAAAGACATTATTCTTGAAGCACGCAGACCTTCAACAAGAAGGAACTATGCTGGAAAATGGAAAAGGTTTGTCATTTGGAGTACGGAAAGAGGAAAAGATGTGTCAAACATAGATATGCCTAACATTCTGGAGTATCTGGCGAACTTCTTCATTCAGGCCTGTCCTACTCCTCCATCAAGATACATGCATCAGCTATTTCAGCAGAATACAGCTTTGATCCACCTGTTTTTCGCACCCTTTGCTCAGGCAGTTCCTCAGAGGAATCAAGAATGTAAAACCTCCAAGGAAACCACCATTACCAGCTTGGGATTTAAACTTTGTGCTAGAAAAGTTGACACTATCACCCTTTGAACCAGCAGCAACAGCAGACCTACAACACCTGTCATGGAAAACTGCTTTCCTACTGGCAATTACTTCAGCAAGGAGGGTTTCAGAACTACAGGCCTTAATGGCAGTGCAACCCTTCCTAATCTTCCACCAAGATAGAGTGTCCATGAGGACTAATCCTACATTTATGCCCAAGGTGGTATCCAGAGTATCTTTAAACCAGGCAATCCACCTACCTACCTTCTTTCCCAACCCACAAAACAGAGGGAAAGAATACTGCATACCTTGGATGTACATAGACAGCTACGCTACTACTTGGACAGAACAAAAATAGCAGAAAGACTGACCAACTTTTTGTAGCCTATGCAACAGGAAGGGAAGGAAAAGCTATTTCCAAACAGACAATCTCCAAATGGATAGGAAATTGCATACGATACTGTTACTCCTTCCATGGAAAACCAATTCCACAGAACATAAGACCTCATTCTACAAGGGCAACAGCCACTACCACAGCCTTCTTACGAGGAGTGGCAACCAAAGACATTATTGAGGCGGCTACTTGGACCTCCGTGCATACATTTGCCAAGCATTATAATTTGCCTCTATATTCCAGATCCCGAGCAGGGTTTGCCACTGCTGTACTGCAAGGGATCCTAAACACACCATAATCTACTTTTATCCTCCTCCCCTAGTTGGCTATGGTATTCTACCCACTTGTTATGACTGCAGATGCATCCATGAAGGACATAGTACAGTTTTGTACCTACCATAAATGTAGATGTCCGAACTGGATAGCATCTGCAGTCAGGATTACCCTCCCTCCTTCCCCTCTGTGGTACTCCTAGGGTGTTTACCCACCTAATAGCTAGCTGTTGAGGGGGAGTCTTTTATGGTGTATTTGTTTGTATATATGTACATATATGCTTATTGTTGTTTTTACATCTATCTATTTGGAAACATTGGCATCTATCCAAATTTTAGCCTGCAAGAGGGCTACTGGCATCTGGGGCAAGAAACACTGAGGAAAATGGCGTCGGCTGATGCTTTTATACCCGAAGGCCAACAGAGATGACGTCAGGTGGAGTGCGACATCAGCCGAAGCCGGACCCGGACTTTGGAATCCGGCCGACTGCAGGGCTGCCTGACGACAGGACAACCCACTTGTTATGACTGCAGATGCTATCCAGTTCGGACATCTACATTTATGGTAGGTACAAAACTGTACTTTACGCTTCTACTCGGACAGAACTAAAGCTTTCAGAAAGACTGAGCAACTTCTAGTGTCATATGCTGCAGGATCACAAGGAAAGGCAATCTTCAAACAGACTGTTTCTAAATGGATAGGCCACTGCATCCGTTTCTGCTATTCTCAACATGGCAAATCAGTGCTTAAGGGCATTAGGCCTCATTCCACCAGAGCAGCAGCCTTTTTCAGGGGAGTACCAACCAAAGAAATCTTAGAGGCTGCAACTTGGAGTTCATTGCACACCTTTACAAAGCACTACCTCTTGCCTCTCTACTCTAAGTCCAGAGCAGGCTTCGCCACTGCAGTTCTGCAGGGTTTCATAGCCTTTCCTAATCCTATTTAGCCCAGCCACCCTTCCTCAGCTTTGTAATGACTGCAACAGTGAAACACGATGAACATAGTACAGTTGTGTACCTACCATAAATGTAGATGTTCGAGTGTATTCACTGTTGCAGTCCAGGTTACCCACCCACCATCCCCCTTCTCTTTGCTGGGCCTTATCTGCACTTCTCTATCCTATACAACCTTTTTGGTGTATTTGCTTGTAGATGAAGGAAATGTTATTTTTGTGTATGCATTTCTTTTTGATATATATATTTTTCAGCCTACCTATTTGGGGTACCTGACATCTGGGGCAAGACAAACTGAAGAAAATGGCATGGCGTCGGCTGCATCTTTTATACCCCTGGTGCACTGACGTCAGGGAAGAGGCGACAACAACCGACGCCGGACCTAGACTTTGGAACTCGGGCCGACTGCGGGTAGCCTGCCAGCAGGATAACCCAAGAGTAATGACTGCAACAGTGAATACACTCAAACATCTACATTTATGGTAGGTACACAACTGTACTTTCTGCAGAAGACTTTTCCAATGGAGACACCCTTCATAGGATAAAGAAGGTGTTCCAGTGGGAAACTAAGGTACATGACTTATATACGTTAGCCAGGACCTATGCGAATAGCTGTTCCTGCAGTGCTGGATGTCCTAGAAGATGTGTTTTGTTTAACAGTACTTCTGTGGAGCCTGACTCCCTTTTCCCTGCTCCTAAGAAGCCAGGACAGTTCATAAGGGTCAAGGATTCCCACACGTACCTCTGTAGTAGCCCTTTGGTCAATCCAGATGTGGTATCTCTAGATCCTAGCAAATGAACTACTTTGGCTCCAACTAGGAATCACATTTTCTACTATAGTGAGTGCAGAACATCAACAGATTTTGGGAAAAAAGTTTATATTTCTGCTAGCCCTTTATTCAGAGCCTTAAACTTCCAGTACACATGCTTAGATGCCTGCATTCCCTATTGAAAAGATGCAGATTAAAGCAGTAGGGATTGAGGATAAGGATGTAAAGCAAGAGATGCTGGACCTTTGTGACCTCTACTTTCTGGTAGCCAAGTAGTCTAAGAAATGTGGCCATGTTGCTCTGGACACCTCACACAGGACAGCAGCTATGAGGTCTGTAATAGAGACATGCCTAGTTGAGGACTACGCAATGCTGATCAATGCCAGAATAGAGACCCTTAATGCTTGTTTGAACAAAGACCTCTTGTTTGGGCCTTCTGATCAGGAAATATATACATAACTGGACTAACCTGTCTGTGTAGCAGATTTTTCAGGCCCAGGCACCATGGTGTAGCCGAAGCTTCCCAACAAAGACTTGGCTTTCCTACTTTAAGTAGGACAGTGCCAGACCTCAAAAAGGAAAGGAGGGGAAGATAGCAAGCAAACAAGATATAGACACCTGCCCACTTGCCCTAACTCAGACTGCCCTCTTCACTTTTAATCCTCAAATCTTCCCCGACCCAGTCCTCCTTCCCCCCTTTCTTACTGCCCCCGACAGAAAAACTTGGAGGGTGCATGTCCTTTGTAAAGAATTAGGAGGAATTCACTCAAAATCAGTGGGTGCCAAGCATCATTAAAAAATGATAGAAATTGCAGTTTCTATAAATTGCAAGCTGTAAGGGACATTACTACAGTCCCAAAAGACCGACTGACCCATCATACCAGAAGTGCTTACAGACGTGCTCTGAACAGGTCTAAAGAAAGGGTCCCTCTGGGAGAAGAAAGATGGAGCTTCTATTCAAATCTATTCCTACTTCCAAGGAAGGGTCCATGGAAACCTATTGTAGGCTTTCCTCTCTCAAGAAATTCTTCAGGGTTCCAAAATTCAAAATGCTCACCTTTCAAAAGTCTGTTATCCGTGTTCCACTCAAAAACATTCATGGTGACTCTAGACTTGAAGGATAGGACCTCCATATCTCTATTGCCAGAAAACACAGAAAATATCTGAGGTTGCAGCAGAGAGAGGACACTACAAATTCATCTTTTCCTTTGTCTTGTCTACCTCTTCCAGCAAGTGTCTGGCTCCAATAATTGTGTTTTGCAGAAGAAAGGGTGTACTGATCTTCCCCTGACTTGACAACTGTCTGATTTTGTGTTCTATTCTGGTTTCAGTCTGTTTGTCATACTGAGGTTCCATAAACTGGCTGATTTTTCTGCACCTCCCACGACTACCCATTAAACAATGCCTGGGTCTGTCAGTTGCCATTTTGTCTGAGTATTGGTCAGTGGTCTTTTATGATTTTGTAGATATTTTTTAAGATCTGCATGACACCATTAGCATACCCTTGTCACTGAGGTCCTGTCCTTATACTGGAGCTACTTTTAGAAGTGGCATTGCTACTTCTGCAGCTCTGTCAAACTCATTGGCAGAGTGATCCTGAATAAGGAAGGCCATTTCTACCAAATGTACATTTATCTCTCTCTCCCTCCATTCCTGGAATAACTGTAGTGCTTTTGTAAGTACTTGACTGTAAATGGCAGACTTTTGTGTATAACTTGGGTGATTATTGTTCTTATGCACATAGAGGACCCATCTCTATACTGGAAAAATGCAAAGTTCCTGTAATCATGGCTGCACAGGTAAAAATCACACTCTCCAAAGCCAAAAATACAGCATCCATGGGACCTGACAATATCCCATGGTGCATTCTACACGAACTACAGAACGAACTGGCACCCCACCTAAGTACCATGTCATAGCCTCACCTCAGGCTTTGTGCCCACTGAATGGCGCACCGCGACGGTTATCCTACTCCACAAAGGGGGAGCCACGACGGACCCCAGGAACTACCACCCCATTAGCCTGATGAGCCTGGTCTGCAAGGCCATGGAACATATCATCATGGAACTCATAAACAAAGACATTGGTAATCTCCAAACTCTGGACCCCACCCAGTTCGGGTTTGTAAAAGGCAGATCATGTCTCCTAAACCTGATAGACTTCTTTGAAGCAGTCACCAAAGCCATAGATGAAGGTAAGGTGGTTCACACAGCCTATCTAGATCTCGCCAAGGCTTTCAATACCATCCCCCACTCTGGGATTATAGATAAACTCACTAAACTAGGTATAAATCTTTTTGTCACAAGATGGGTTGCCAACTGGCTCATGGACAGAACCCACACTGTGAAAGTAGCAGACTCCAAGCCCAACGTCAGACCAGTGACAAGTGGAGTACCACAGGGTTCAGTCGTGTGTCCTCTCCTGTTTGGTATATACTTCTCTGAAGTACAGGCTAACACAGAAGGTCTTTGGCTAACAAAGTTTGCAGATGACTGCAAACTGGGAGCCATAATCAAAACTTCTAACAATGTGGACATCCTACAAAAGGGCCTCATTGAGACAGATGCCTGGTGTCAAAGCCATGGCCTGAAGCTCAATGCCAAAAAGTGCATTGTCATCCCCTTTGGTAAAAACTCTGTACCCATGAACTACCACATAGGTGGTGGTCTACGTAACACTGAAAGTGTGATAAGAGACCTTGGGACACAGGTGGACAGTAGTCTCTCCTTTGATAATCACATTGCCACAGTGGTCAGGAAATCCTTTTACGTGCACACCTCATCACAAAAGGTTTCTCATCCAGAAAAAAAGAGGTCATTGTTCCCCTCTACTCATCACTCATTAGACCCATTATAGAGTACAGCGCCCCTTTTGGTATGTACCTCACAAGACATCTACAACAACTGGAGAGGCCACAGAAATACCTCACAAAGAGGATTACTGGCCTCAAACAGATACCCTACGCAGACCATCTCAAAAATATCCAGCTTTACTCCATCGCATATTGCCTACTCAGAGGCGATCTCTGCCTAACATACAAAGCTATGTCAAACCCAGAGCTGTTGGACATGCTCCACTTAAAGAAATCCCAATCCCTCTGAACTACATGCTGTAGGGACCTAAACCTTGTCACCACAATAAACAGAACATGCTGGAGGGATAGATTCCTGTCCCAGAGACTTTCCATACTCTGGAACATACTACCTATCTATGTCAAACAGAGCTCCTCATTAGCACTCTTCAAGAAGAATCTTGATGATTGGATGGGTAATAGGAAATTCACCTCGGGATCACTTCTGTGGCTCTGCTCGACAGGGGCACAGGAAAATAATTTTCTTGGGTGGCGAAAGCCAGGGTACCTTTTTGGCTAGGCTTATATAGGCCAATAGCCTAGAACCTCCCTATGAACCTATGTCATGTCAGTTAGTTTTGCGTAAACATGTCTGTAAGGTTCTATTATATGTATTAAACATAGTATGCAGGAAGGTAGCACAAAGTCAAATATTCCAAAGAGAGTTTTATAGATTGGTGGATTCTGAGTTCCTGGTGTAATTCCTTAAGAGAATTTATGTTGTGTGTTCAAATAGTTAAAAAAGGCTTCTGTAACATAGAAGTAACCAAGTGGTCTGGAAATTCAGTACTGTGGAATGCCTCTTCTAAGTTTGCCATGAATAGGTTTGCATATAGTTGAGCCATTCTGGTGCATTTTGGATAACCTTGGGAAGGTTGGCATAATGGTTATGATGTTTACTTTATAGGTACAAGGTGCAGGATTCGATTTTCATGTAGGTTAATTGACTAGGCTTAAATCTATGAACCCATTTATTGGTGAGAGGTTGGCATAATTATTAAAGTGTTTACCTTACAGGTGCAAAGGTTGATTCTCACATGGGGTAATTGGCTAGGTTTAAAATTGCCCACAACAGCAGTTAGCATAGTACTAATCTATGAACCTATGAATCTTAACATAACACTTTCCATTGAAGCTGAAGTTACTGTGTATCTCTGAATAGTTGCCTAGCTACATACTGGGATAACAGAATGATACTTTACTTTCTCTGAAGACTAGCTGCATTCCAGTCCCCATGTGCAGTGCTTGTGTAATGTAACATCCACAGAGATTAAAATAGTGTAAATGATAGGTTAAGATAGCCTGACAGAATGAGATGATGTTATCTTAACTGTAATTGTCCCTTTCACATACTCCTGGTTTCAGAGTTTTCTCAACCCTTGTAATCCCTTCTGTCATGGCTGTTTTGCCTGATGCTATTTGTTCTTCCTGGGTTCCCTCAGGTATGGATTTTTAGTAACATTAGAAGGTTGACTGTGAATACAGTCACTTAGCTTGGTCTGGGTGTGATTTGGAAAGCTGTTAACAAGGTCCCTTAATTATTTTGTATACTTTTAGTTGATCACCAGGTAGTTGGACCAGCTAACTAGCTTTCTGAACTTAAAGCTTCAAACAGTATTATATCAGGCCATTCTTTATATATTCCTTGGCTAGATCAGAAATTACAATAAATGTGTATTTTACTATATCACAGTCATTGCAGTGTGTAATTGTAAGCTGTCTACCTAAGTTATTGTACTTTATTTATTCACTTGGATGGGTTATGCTCAGCATGGCAGATTACATTCATAGTAGAGGCCTGTGGAGTAAAGCCCCAACCAAGAAATATAATTACATTAAAAACAAAAATAAAGGACACAGCACAAATGTTACATATAAATCATGAGGAATATACCTCAAGGTAAGTTTCCAAACATGAAACAGAAAGGACAAAACACATCCACTTATTTACAGTGAATAAGCATATGCTCAAGTGTCTAGACCTTGTTTAAACATGACTTTGGACTTTTGTACCCATCCATACCCTTAAACTAGCCAGATTTTCCCAGAATGCCCAGATGTTTGACTGATATCTTTGGTCTGTTTCTCATAAAATGTGTGGCTTTCAGGCAAATTACTGGGGATTGAATTCATAAATAATAACATACATCCAAGTTTCAGAAAGTGCACACTAATACAAATCCTATGATTCTAGCAACTTCATAAGTTTAAAAGAGCAATGTTTAAACCTTTCCCTATTTTTGGGCCATTGTGCCCCCCATATTTTAGGCTTTATCCAGATTATATGCAAATACCCACCTTGCCTTATGAAGACTGTATTTTGGGTGGTTTGAACTTTTAACATCGCTCACATTTCACAGTTTTAATGCAAACATGAATGACATTTACACATGGTGTGCTCAACAAGTGATGCAAACTGAAGTCCTGAGGTCCCCACAATGGTCAACGGTGTTCTAAGCAAGACTTTTTTTTTAGCACTGTAAATAATTACATCAGAGAAAATAATTAGAAAAAACTGTCCTGCTATGTTGTGGGCCTGTGTTAAGTATAGTAGAAGAAAACAATCCAAATACTTTAGCTGTCTGCATTTTTCAAGCCCATCTGGTATATCACAGACAACAATTGCAGGTCCTGTAATTGCTTCATATTTCTTTTATTGCAAAGTTGGTAGAAGAGGCAGCCTTCTCAGGCTTGGTGCCAAACAGTTACAACAGGCTGTCAGATGAACTCTGCACTATTGTAAATTTGAAAATGATTTAAAACTCCTGGGGGATGTTTTCAGACAGCTGCAGTCATTTTTTTAGAGTTATCCGTTTAATGCCTTTACTGACAGTCCTTTAACATGGTGTTCTAATTTCTGGATACAGCTGCTGTGATTTACTGATATGTTCCAGTGTGTTGCATTTGTACAGTTGTCGCTTTGCTTTGGGGGAGGGGGGAGTTGCTAATGCCAATACTGCAATACTGTATAATACTGGTAGACAGATTTTATTTTTCTGTTTTTTATAAATAGATGTTCCCTCTGAAACATTAAATTACTTCCTTCGAGTGACTTGGGCTTAATTTCAGAAGAGTGTTCTGTGTGGTTCGTACTTGACTAACTCTTACGTAATGTAGACATTTGTACAACCTGAAATGTAAATTTCACAGCCAGATAGACTGCAAAGCACAAGATAATGTTTAATGTCTTCATTGCTGGATGCTCTGTTTTCCACCCAAGCTTCTTTGTTTATGTTCACAGTCTCCTCAGTTGTTACTGTACTCTTCTGGTTGTCTTTATGTTGTGTTTTCCTCAGCTCACACATGAAAGTGAGTATTTTGAATTGCTTAGTTGTGCCTAATCTTGTTACAAAAACAAATATAAGAGGTAAACAGTGAAGACATCGTGAATGTATGCTGATGAAGCAGAGAGTATATGTTCTTAGGTATATACCAGGCTAATAACCCACCAGGGCTTTTATAATGCAATCAGAGCAATTTATGACCTGTGTATCATGGGCATTTGTTAGGAGGGAGATGTTAATTAAAGTTTCTAGAGTAACAGGGGGTTATGTTAGTTTAGGCATTACTGTATGCTTCTGTCTATCAGACATGGAGGCCAGACCTGGAGTGAATTTCAGATTTCCCATCCACTGGTCAAGGTTACACTTATATAGGGTTAGGAATGGACTCTGCCTCACATGGATGGAAAGCCTGCTCCAGTGCATAGGGATCCTGTGAGACAGATCTGTATCTTATTTATGTCACAAGCAAAATGTAAATCCTTTCATCTAGTAGTTCTGATGCTGTTTGTTTTGCAGATGTGCAAAAGTTCCATTAGTATGGGGTCCGAGGATGCCTTGTATGTCACCTGTCATTAACCTGAAAGAGACTGAGTATAGAGGTAGAGCTATGTGTTTATACCTTGGATTATCATGGTAAGGAACTTTTGTGGGCTTCCCAACTGTTGCATATGTCTGGTCATATCAGGAAGGGGGCATTATTTTCAATGATGGGTGTGATAAGGGCCGAATAAAGTGGCACTGTGACTTCCTTGGACTGGGATGCCATGCCCTTGCTTATAAGTTGACAACATAGAATTATTTTATTACTACCTTGGCCACATGCTGGTCAAAGGTCAGATTACTGTCTACATTTCTTAGGTGTGTCTTATCAATGTAGTAATTAGCCTGGGTGGCAGTTTTTCCAAAAGTCACTATAATGCATTTATCAGCATTGAGTTTTGATCCATGTCTTTGGGCACCAGTCATTTGACTGTGTTAGACCCTATTGTAAGATGTTTGTGTCATGGGGTGAATCTATGAAAGCTCCAAATTTGCAGTCATCTCCGAACTGGGTCAGAAATAGGCTCTTGACATTAGCCTTTACATGCAAGAAGAAGAGCCAAATAGGAGCAGTCCGAGCATAGAGTCCTGAGGTGCCCTGCTGGTGACTGGTCTCTTAGTGAAGGTGGTCTCACCAGTCCTGACTTTCCTGGGTCCTGTCTGAACCAGCTGACAGTCCAGCGAGTTATGTAGGGGTTTATGCCAAGTTCAGCATGTTTGTCAACGGTACCCAAGTGGGGTATTGTATTGAATGCCTTACTCAGGTCCAGGTAGATAGTATGCACCTTATTTCCCTCATTCATTGCCTTGGTGACCTCCTCAAAAAAAGAACACCATGCTTAGAAGGCATGATCTTCCCTTGACAAAGCAAACTGGGTTGGGTCCAGTATCTGTATGTTGCCTCTGCCCTTCTTGATCATTTCCATGGTAATTCCATGGCTTTGCATATTAGACTAGTTGACTAATAGTTCCGTAGTTTTTTGGGGTTGGTTGATGGTCCATCCTTGTGAAGTGGGAGAACTTGTTGCAGTCCTCCATTCTCATGGTACACAGTCTGTTTTGGGGCTGTAGCTTAAAAGTGACTCAAGTGGTTCTGATAGGTCATGTTTCAGGAGATATAGGAGGCATCCTGGGATATTGTCTGGGCCCATTTAGGTTGTGTATTTGGCCTTAGTGAGCACCACCAGGATCTGCATCCTGTTAATATTTGGGGGGTTATGCTAGTAGGTATTTCATGGGGAAGGCGGGAGGGAGTGGGGGGGGTAAAGCTTGAGCTGAATTTGCCAACCATTGACCACCACTTCAGCACACTAATGTGTGCGTCCTTTGAGGTTTTGAACATAGCTGTTAAAGACCTTGAGGTTGTATTTAGCCTATGAGACTGTCTTGACCTCGTAATTGGCCTTGTTGGACTTAATCAGTCCTCTTTGTTTCCTGTCTAGTTTAATTAGAGAGCTCCTGTCTTAGGAGTTGCTTCTCTTCATCTTAGCCATGACTGTTTTCATTTTATGTACCTCATTAAGTTTAAGATTCTACCAGTGTGATTTGTTCTCAGAGTTTATTTTGGGCTATTACAGACTACAGGAAACCATCCCCATACACTGCAGCTAATTGCCAGCTGGCTGATGAATGCTTTTTACTGCAGGTTTGATAAGCCTGAGGATACAAATATCACTGTCGCCAGCTCTGTCAGTGTTCAGACTTGTATGACTCTCAGTTCCACACATTTTCACATTCAACTTGCATTAATTATCTCGGAAGAGAATCTGTGTTGTTTTTTTTAAAAGACAGCAAATGAAAGAATATGGTCCAGATGGGGTTTCACCCTCCTGCTTAAACACCTGTGCTGATCAATTGGCTCCTGTTTTTACTCAGATTTTTAATAAATGATTAGATTCATTTATGTTCCCTTATGTTTCAAATAAGCTACAATCATTCCAGTGCCTAAAAAATCTAATATAACAGGACTGAATGACTACATGCCTGTTGCTTTGGCATCGGTGGTCATGAAGGCTTTTGAGAGACTTGTGTTAGCTCACTTGAAGGATATTACATCTCCCTCGGTGGACACCCTTCAGTTTGCTTATCTATATAACCGGTCATTGGATGATGCAGTTAATGTGGGTCTGCACTATATCTTGCAACATCTTGACAAACCAGGGACATATGCAAGGATTCTGTTTGTGGACTTCAGCTCTGCATTTAATACAATAATTCCGGAACTTCTTCACTTGAAACTCTTCCAGCTTTCCGCTCCCGTTTCCACCTGTCAATGGATAACCAATTTTCTAGCCAATGGGAAACAGCAGGTGAAACTGGAGAAATTCACATCTAGCTGTCACATGATCAATACAGGTGTCCCCCAGGGATGTGTGATCTCTCCACTGCTATTCTCCATCTACACTAGTGACTGCACCTCTAAGGACCCCTCTGTCAAACTTATTAAATATGCGGACGATATATCTATCATTCGGCTCATCAGGAATGGTGGTGAGTCTGCATACAGATGACAGGTTGAGCAACTGGCTTTTTGGTGTAGTCAGAATAATCTGGAGCTGAACACTCTTAAAACTGAGGAGATGACAGTGGACTTTAGGAATGGTATTACAGCATTATCCCCCTCTTTATATTTAATACTGCTATGTCAGTTGTGGTATCCTTCAAGTTTTTGGATCTATAATCACTCAGGACTTGATGTGGGAGACCAGTGTAGGGTCCATAATAAAAAAGGCAGAACAGTGAATGTACTTTCTGCGACAGCTGAGGAAGTTTAATCTCCCACAGGAACTGTTGATTCAGTTCTACACAGCAGTCATTGAGTCTGTTCTCAGCTCGTCCATAACAGTGTGGTTTGGATCTGTCTCTAATCATGACAAAAATAGGTTACATCAAATAGTCAGGTCTGCCAAAAATATCATTGGTGCTAGTTTGCCCTCTTTACAGAACCTGTACTATTCCAGAGTTATGAAAAGAGCGGGGAAAGTCATCACCGACCCTTCACATCCAGGCCACCATCTTTTTGAACTATTACCATCGGCCAGGTGTTCTAGATTAATATGCACCAAAACAAGCAGATATAAGAAATTTTTTTTCCACAGGTCAGGTTCATAAATGGTTAACTTGGCTTATTAGGCTGGGTTATTCTTTTTTCCAAGACTCTGAGGATTCTGCAGTATTGTTTACATATTGTTAATACTTGTTTCTTTCAGAGTTTATTTCAGTATTTCTTGCACGGAGTTCCACTTTGCACCTTGTATGTACAGTGCAATGAAAAAGTATTTGCCCCCTTCCTGATTTCTTATTTCTTTGCATGTTTGTCACACACAAATGTTTCAGATCATCAAGCAAATTTAAATATTAGACAAAGATAACCCAAGTAAACACAAAATGCAATTTTTTAAGTGATGATTTTATTTATTAAGGAAAAAAATATCCAAACCTACATGGCCATATGTGGAAAGGTAATTTCCCCCTAAACCTAATAACTGGTTGTGCCACCCTTAGCAACAACAACTGCAATCAAGCATTTGTGATAACTGGCAATGAGTCTTTCACATTGCTGTTGAAGAATTTTGGCCGACTCTTCTTTGCAGAATTGTTTTAATTCAGCCATATTGGAGGGTTTCCGAGCATGAACTGCCTTTTTAAGGTCATGCCACATCGTCTCAATTGGATTCAAGTCGAGACTTTGACTAGGCCACTCCAAAACTTTCATTTTGTTTTTTTTAAGCCATTCAGAAGTGGACTTGCTGGTGTGTTTTGGATCATTGCCCTGCTGCAGAACCCAACTGCACTTCAACTTGAGATCACAAACTGATGGTCGGACATTCTCCTTCAGGATTTTTTGGTAGAGAGCAGAATTTGTGGTCCCATCAATCACAGCAAGTTGTCCAGGTCCAGAAGCAGCAAAGCAGCCCCAGACCATCACACTACCACCACCATGTTTGACTGTTGGCATGATGTTCTTTTTCTGAAATGCTGTGTTACTTTTATGCCAGATGTAATGGGACACACACCTTCCAAAAAGTTCAGCTTTTGTTTCGTCAGTCCACAGAATATTTTCCCAAAAGTCTTGGGATCATCAAGATGTTTTTTGGCAAAAGTGAGACAAGCCTTTATGTTCTTTTTGGTCAGCAGTGGTTTTTCGCCTTGGAACTCTGCCATGCATGCCATTTTTGCCCAGTCTCTTTCTTATGGTTGAGTCATGAACACTAACCTTAACTGAGGCAAGTGAGGCCTGCAGTTCTCTAGATGTTGTTCTTGGTTCTTTTGTGACCTCTTAAGTGAGTCTTTGCTGCACTCTTGGGGTAATTTTTGCAGGCAGGCCACTCCTGGGAAGGTTCACCACTGTTCCATGTTTTCTCCATTTGTGGATAATGGCTCTCACCATGGTTCGCTGGAGTCCCAAAGCTTTAGAAATGGCTTTGTAACCTTTTCCAGACTGATAGATGTCAATTTCTTTCTCATCTGTTCTGGAATTTCTTTAGATCATGGCATGATGCCCTGCTTTTTGGTATCTTTTGGCCTACTTCACTTTGTCTGACAGGTTCTATTTAAGTGATCTCTTGATTTAACAGGTCTGGCAGTAATCAGGCCTGGGAGTGGCTAGTGAAATTAAACTCAGCTTTCCCAAAAAATGTGATTAACCACAGTTACTTCATGATTTAACAAGGGGGGCAATTACTTTTTCACATAGGACCATGTAGGTTTTGATAGTTTTTTTCCTTAATAAATAAAATCATCACTTAAAAACTGCATTTTGTGTTTACTTGAGTTATCTTTGTCTAATATTTAATTTTTTTATGATCTGAAACATTTAAGTGTGACAAACATGCAAAGAAGTAAGAAATTAGGAAGGGGCAAATACTGTATAAGAACTCAGGAAGGGGGCAAATACTATATATATATATATATATATATATATATGTATATGTATATATATATATATATATATATGTATGTATATATATATATATATATATATATATATATATATATATATATATATATGTTTATATTTTTGTCTTGTTCTTAATAGTTGCATGTATGTCATTTGTCTTGTTCTTACTAGTTATATGTATGTTGTTTATGTAATTCGTACTTGGAGAGTCATTGAAACTGGAGTCAATTTCCTTGTATGTGTGCATACTTGGCCAGTAAATCTGATTCTGATTCTAACTTGTGGTAGGTACAGCAATCTCTATACAGTCATTTACATGGCTGTACAAGGTCTCTGTGAACAGTTTTGCTTAGGTTGCTGTGAACTCTAGGCAGGGAGAGTCATTTAAATTTGGCAAACTGTCTCTTAATAGGATGTAGTTTGGTTTGGAATAGTTCCTGACTATTACAGGGTTTGCTAGAGTTACCAAGTTGATTTTTATTTTGAAGAAGGTAGCTTTGTGGTCCAACCTCACAAGTGAGGATGGGACATTGGGGGAGGGGGGTCAGTTGCAACTCTTTCCCGTATTAGTGAATACCAAGTCTGGTATGTTCGGATCTCTGGTAGGTGTGCGCGCTATCTGGTCAAGGGTATTTATGCTAATAAACTCCAGGAATCGTTGCGCTTGCAAGTATGAGGCAGTGTACGTTTCCCAGTTTGTAGAGGGGTAGTTAGTTTCCCATGAGTAAGTTATTTAGTTTACTAGTGAGTGTTTCCAGTAGGTCTAGGTATGAGCTACGGGATTCTAGGGACATAGATTTTGTGGTGATTTGCACATGGATAAATTCCAAGGCATCTTCCTGCTTAACCAACCCAGAGTTAAGCTTGTTGCTAATATAGATTGAGACACCTTCATCTTTTGTTCCACTCTATGCAGCTGATAGTCTAAATGTATAGAAGACACTGAAGTCTTCCACTGCTGGAGTACTTTCTGTGGATTTAAACCATGCCTTGGTAACGACAATTGTGTCTGTATTCTCCAGAGTGAGAAGAGCTTGTAGGATGTGGACTTTCTTGTTTAGGCTCCTAACACTGAGCAGCAACACCTTTTAATTCCTTTGTGCTTTATTTGCTATGTCAGTAGATCTGATGTTATCCATGCCACTATTCCTCATTCTTGGGTCTTGGATCTGACATTGGATCCGAACTGGCAACTTTTTAGACATCTTCTAGGCTCAAGCTCCTCACACTCCCATGATTCCTTGCTGCCTTCTAATCTAACTCCTCAGATCTCATTTGCCATGATTAGTTACGGATGCAGATTTCTGGACTCAAGTTTCCCGAGTGGGATAAGTAGCTCTTTTCAGCATTCTTTTCATCAATATTATTTTTCTTTAAGTGTTAGCAGTAGCATAGTGTTAGATAGTTAGTTTAGACCTCCCCTCCCATTTGCATTTAGTGAACTTCTGTTGGTTGGTTTTGGCACCCTTTTTCCTATTCAGTAGCTTTTACCCCATTGAGTTTTTTCTTGTAGTTGTGTCTACTAGTGTTTACCAGTGTTTACTAGTGTTATAGTTAATTCCTAGCAGTGTGTGTTGATTGGTTATTTATTCTGGTGCTGACTAGTGCTTCTTCTCTACCGACTCCCGTTGGCTTAGTTACATTGTCATGTTTAACAAGCCAGCCGGTTTAAAAGGTGCTCCTCGTGCAGTTGGAAGATGCTTGTCTCCAATTCACACGAGGGGTGCCTTTCCTGGTTGGGCACCGACCACCTGGAGGTTGAATGTGACATCTGTGCCATATTCAACCCCAGGGCTTTGGTCAAACACCAGAACAAGCTTCTTTTAAAACGTCTAGCTCATGGGGGCCCTTGGTTCAGTCCCTGCCAAGACTGGACCCTCTGAGCAGAAAAGGAAGGCCCCTCTGCCTCCAGGGTCTTCCTCCTCTAAAAAAAAATGAGGCTGTCAGATCCTAGTGCCCTGGATTCGACCTCAGCCTTGACTCTTTCGGATCCAACGCTCTCATATCCTAAGGTCTTGGACTCTCACTGATCTGGGGCTTCTGCTCAGAAGCCCTCAGATCCGAGGTCATGGGAATCCACTCCTGGATCCAAGGCCTCTGGTTTGAGGCCTTCAGATCTGGTCAGATCCAAATCAGCCACTGATCTGGCTCCCTCAGACCCCAGGCATGTGGGATCCAAGCATTCAGATCTTAGCACATCTCCAGATCTGAGAAAGCTGGATCTGGGATCGGTGTCGGACCCATTATTGTCATTGAGTGTTCCCCCTCGGGTTCTGGCTTGGGGCGGCCTCCCCATCTGCTTCTAAGCACAGAAATCTTTGTTTAGAGGGGTGATCCTCGGGATCTCACAGCCCATCCCCAACTAGGTCCTCTGCCTCCTCTAGATCATCCAGGAGTTTTATCTCCCTGCTGATATGGACAGGATGATGAGTTCCATTCTCAAGGCACAGATTGAGTTGGGGTTTCTTGCGTCCCCGGCTCATTCGGCTGGGGGGGGGGGCATCTCCTACCCCCTCATTGGCTTCTCCTTGTCCAACCAGGTTGGTTTCAGACTTTTTGGCCCTAGATCCCACAGGGAGGGAGCCAGGGATTCCTGGAGATGTTTCTATACCTACCCCGTCCGAGTCCCTGACTACTTCTGCTTCTATATCAATGTGTGTGTGTGTGTGTGTGTGTGTGTGTGTGTGTGTGTGTGTGTGTGTAGTATGGATTTTTGGCTGTTCATTTGCCACATTTTGGGACTTGGTAATGCAAGTCCTGACATTTTAAATGTTTATACATAGAGTAAATGTAAAAATGAAACACTGTTATGAGTAAATTCAGATGGTTGAACTAATCCAGCTAACAAAAATAAACAAGAAAATAGAATAAAATCCAAAACGCAGTTGAAAGAGGTATTGCAGGCCAGGAGAATTCACAGTACACCTGAAGAATATAAAGCATTACTGCTGATCTCATTGGAGACATAAAGAGCTATTGCTAAACACAAGATCCAGTTCCTCCTTCATGCCAAATGTAGTAAATGAACTATCCTTCAATTGGGCCATACATTTTCACACTTTTTTTCTAATCCACAAAACAAGGGAGAAATAATTCTATATTCCCTGGATGTGCATATACAGCTCTGATTCTCTCTGAATAAAACCAAGGAGATTCACAAATCCGACCAATAGTTTTCTTTCCAAGACTCCAAATTAAGTAGCCCAGTTTCAGGCCTCCTAGGTCCAAAGCTGCTGATGACGCTTCTCCTAAGGTAGTCGCCAGTTTGCCAGTATTCAGTGAGGTGCTTTTGCAGCCCCTGATACCCGCTACTTCAGATTTGCAGGCCTCTACTGAGACCCATTCGGAGTCCGGTATGCCACGAGATACTTCAGTTGTGGAACCTGTGGATGTCTCTACCTTGGATGGGTCTGGAGCCGCTGTGCAGGCTCCGGCTTCTGAGGGTGTAGTCAGGCCTACGGACTTGTATATTAAACCGATGCCATCTTCTTTTTCTAGGCCAAAAACTCGAACCATGCCTAGGAAACCAACGCCCAGACTGCATGGTCAGGCCTTTCTGCCTGAAAAACAAATGATAAGAATGGCTGAAGACCTTATTACTTTAATCAGGGGAAGCCAACCTTCCCCCTCAAAGAGACCTAAGACTGAATTTGCTTATGATACTACTAACCAGGATTCTGAAATTTCTGTCTCCTCTGATGACCAGGATTTACCCTTATCTACCATCCTGGAACCTCTCCTGTTTTGTATCTACTTCTCTGAAGTGCAGGCTAACACAGAAGGCCTCTGGCTAACAAAGTTCGCAGATGACTGCAAACTAGGAGCCGTAGTCAAGTCCCCAAATGATGTGAACATCCTACAGAAGGGCCTCACTGAGACAGATGCCTGGTGTCAGAGCCAAGGCCTCAAGCTCAATGCCAAAAATTAGTGTCATCCCCTTTGGTAAAAACTCTGTAACCATGAACTACCACATAGGCAGCGATCTACTTAACACCAAATGCGTGATAAGACGCCTTGGGACCTAGGTAGACAGTAGTCTCTCCTTTGATAGTCACATCGCCACAGTAGTCAGGAAGTCCTTCTGCGTGGCACACCTCATCATAAAAGGGTTCTCATCCAGAAAAAAAGAGGTCATTGTTCCCCTCTACTCATCACTCATAAGACCCATTATAGAGTACAACGCCCCTTTTGGAATGTACCTCACAAGACATCTGCAGCAGCTAGAAAGGCCACTGAAGTACCTCACAAAGGGGATTACTGGCCTCAAACAAATGCCCTACACTGACCGCCTCAACAAACTCCAGCTTTACTCCGTAGCATATAGCCTACTCCGAGGTGATCTCTGCCTAACATATAAAGCTATGTCAAACCCAGAGCTGTTGGACATGCTACACCTAAAGAAATCTCAATCCCTCCAAGCTACACGCTCTAGGCACCTAAATCTTGTCAACAAAATAAACAGGACACACTGGAGGGATAGATTCCTGTCCCAGAGACTTCCTATACTCTGGAACAAGCTACCCATCTATGTCAAGCAAAGTTCTTCATTAGCACTCTTCAAGAAAAATCTTGATGAGTGGATGGGAAACAGGAAATACACCCCGGGGATCATTTCTGTATCTCTGCTGGACAGTAGCACAGGAAAATAACTTTCTTGGGTGGCGTAAGCTATGGAATCTTGCTGGCAAGGCTTGCATAGGCCCTTGGGCCGATAGCCTAGTACCTACCTGTGAACCTATGAGGATTCTGATGTAGAGGACTCTATTCCCTCTGCTTCTCCCCCTGAGGATTTTTCTTTTGGGGAAACCTTGCATACTCTTAAGCCAGGATTACTCTGATTCTAAAAAGAGGCTTAGAGATTTCTTACTCCTGCCCCAACACAGGCCTTTAGCTATCCCTCCTGTGCTGGACATTGTTGACTATGCCTTTTCGGAATCTAGCTTGGCCCCTGACTCTTTACCTTCTGCTCCCAGAAAACCTGATAGATATTACAGGGTTCCTGATTCTCACAAGTTCCTTTTTAAAAATCCTACTGGGGATCCTGAGACCATTTCACAGGGACCCAAGGGCATTAAAGCTACTACTGCCAAAAATCCTACCCCCTCTGATAGAGATTCCAGGGCCCAGGATAGATGGGGTAAGAAGATATACACTTCTGCAACCTTGGCCATCAGGGCCGTAAATTGCCAGTTTCATATGTTAAAGTATCAGCAGCATATTATTAGATTGCTTAAACAGAAAATTATGTTGATTCCTGATTGTGCTGAAAATAAGGATTTTCAGGATTTAATGCATTCTGCTGAACAGGTTGGAAAGCATACTTTGCAATGTGGTTTTGATTCACTAGAGGCCTCTTGCAGGACTGCTGTCACTGGGTCTGTACTTATAAGGCATGCTTGGCTTAAGGAGCAGTCTTTGCCAGATCATGTTAAAACTAAATTGCTGGATGCTCCATTAAATTAGGACTGTCTATTTGGTGACAAAGCAGAATAAGTTCTTAAAAAGATGGAGGAAAAAGCTAAATTTATGCAAACTGTTAAAGATTTCTTACAAGTGCAGCCTCCTGGATTTAGTAGGCATTGGCCCTCAAAAAATTGGTCCTTTCCTGCCTCTTCCAGGCTTTCTCAGTTCAAACCCAGAACCAGCAGAACACCCAGGCTTCAGTCCCAGGGTATGCGCAGGACTAAGCAATGGGGGGCTCCCACTTCCAAATCAGGGAGAAGTAAGACTCCCCCCTGTGGTAAGCTGTCTCAATGACTTAACTTTAAAACTTCCAAAGACTTCTCAACTGACTGCTCCTTTAGGGGGAAAGATTGCTCTGCAAGCAAAAAACTCGGAACTCATTAACCAGGACAAATGGGTTTTAAACATAGTTTCCCAAGGATAAAGATTTCACTTCCACACGTTACCAACCCCAAACGGTTGGCCAGATCTACCCGCAAATCAGTGGGCAGAGGCTCAAAAGCAAGTACTCTCTCTCTTAAGATTAAAGGCTATTCAGACTGTACCAGAAGAGGAAAAGGGACAAGGCTTCCACTCAAGACTTTTCCTGGTACCCAGAAAAGATAACTCATGGTGTCTTGTCCTGGACCTGTCTATCCTAAACACCTTCTTGGTGATTCCAAAATTCAAGATGCTAACTCTTCACCAGTTGCTTCTCGTGATAGGCAAAGATGCCTGGTTGGCAACACTGGATTTAAAGGAAGCCTACCTGCACATCCCAGTGAGGGGTCTTGCAGAAAATACCTACGCTTCAAACCAGGCTGCATGCACTGTCAGTTCTTTGCACTGCCCCTTGGCTTATCTACTGCACCCAGGGTATTTATAAAGTGCCTAACTCCAGTCATTGCATTTTGCAGGCAAAGAAATATTCAAATATACCCATACCTGGATGATTGTCTAATTCAGGCAGAAAGCCAGGACCTACTTTCTGAATCATCTGACATTTGTACAAAAGGTGTTAACTTGCCTGGGGTACACCATAAATGAAAAGAAATCACACCTGGTACCCTGTCAACAAATTATATTCCTGGGAGCAAGCTTGAACACAACTTCCCAGATGGCTTTCCTTACGCCAGAGAAACACATTCATTTGACAACTTACTTCAAACTAGTGGCCACAAAAACCATGCTATCTGCAAGGCAAATGCTGCAAGCCTTGGTTTTCATGGCTTCGTGCATTCTACTAATTCCATGTGCAAGACTGCATATGAGGAAACTACAATGGTTTCTAAAAAAACGCCTATGGTGTCAACATTCTCAGGATCTAGAAGCAATGATTCCTATCATACCTTGCCTATGGTTAGAATTATTTTGGTGGGCAGAGGCCTGCCACCAAAACAAGGGACTACCATTCACCCTACCCCCTGCCGCTCAAACCCTAACAACAGACGCATCAGAGTATGCATGGGAGGCTCACCTGGCAGGGAAGTGCAGTCAGGGCAAATGGAACCCAAGTCAAATGCACCTGCATATCAATCAAAAAAAAATTTTTAGCTGTACGGAATGCTCTGACAGCCTTCAAGGACCACATTCTTCCAGGACAATTAATGGTAAAGATGGACAACACCACTGTTATGCGGTACATAAACAAGCAGGGGGGTACCCATTATTACCCCCTCCACAGACTAGCCATGGCTCTGTGGAACACAGCCTTGAGCGACCAGGTTCATCTACACGTTCAATTCCTGCCAGGAAAACTAAATACACTGGCAGACGAGCTAAGTAGAAATCTCATGGACCCACACAAGTGGAAACTGGAACCAAAGATTTTCAACATGTTGATCAGCAAATGGGGGATCCCAGATATAGACCTGTTTGCCTCCCCCCAGAACTACCCATTGGACAAATTCAGCACAAGGACTCCCCGCAAACAAGCTTGGAAAGTGGATGCTCTGTCCTTCAGCTGGAAAAATCTATCAAGTTTATGCCTTTCCTCCTCTGCCTCTCCTCTCCAAAGTACTACTAAAGATCAAACAGGACAAGCCAAGGATGATACTGATTGCACCAGACTGGCCACGCCAACACTGATACCCCCTGTTGCGCAGTGTGTGACAGCTGGCCCATGGCACCTACCTCAGACCCCTACCCTGCTGTCTCAACAGGAGAGCCAGATTCTGCACCCCCAGCTTCAAACCCTGAACCTGGCAGCCTGGCTAATTACCTAATATCTCCATTACCATCACTCAGTAAACAAGCGTTGGATGTCATTTTGGAGGCAAGGAGGCCTAGTACTAGAAAATCTTATGCTGAAAAATGGAAAAGATTCTGTGCCTGGAATCAAACTCAAGGGATGGCCACACCAGCGCCCAATTTACCTCACATTCTTCAATACTTAACTGAGATGCTTCACAAGGGCCTTTCTTTTTCCTCCATCAAAATTCACGCCTCCGCCGTTTCAGCTCATTACAACACAGAACCACCCCTCTTTTCTCACCCACTGCTCAAGCAGTTCCTCAGAGGGGCCAAACACTTAAGACCACCCAGGAGAGCCCCAACTCCAGTCTGGGACCTTAATTTTGTATTGGAAAAACTCACTCTTCCTCCTTTTGAGTCAGCTGCAACTGCAGAGTTAAAATTCCTTTCTTGGAAAACAGCTTTCCTTTTAGCAATCACTTCAGCAAGAAGGGTATCTGAATTACAGGCCCTTATGGCAGTGGAGCCTTTCATCATCTTTCATGCGGACAGGGTGTCCCTCAGGACCAGTCCCTGTTTCATGCCCAAGGTGGTATCCAGTGTGGCTCTTAATCAGTCCATTCATTTGCCAACCTTCTTTTCTAATCCACAGAACAAAGGGGAACAGATACTGCACTCCTTAGATGTGCACAGACAACTTAGATTTTACTTGGACAGGAGTAAACCTCAAAGGAAATCTGAACAACTGCAGGGGCAGAGGGGAAGGCTATTTCAAAGCAAACCATTTCTAAATGGCTAGACCATTGCATTCATTTCTGCTGTAAGCACCATGGAAAACCTATCCCACAGGGGATTAGACCCCATTCAACCAGGGCTGCATCTACCTTTACAGTCTTTCTCAGAGGTGTCCCTACCAGAGACATCCTAGCAGCTGCTACCTGGAGTTTTGTACATACTTTCACTAAGCATTACCATTTGCCAATTTTCTCTAAATCCAGAGCTGGCTTTCCCACTACAGTCTTGCAGGGTCTTATAGCTGGTCCTAATGCTGTCTAAATTCCTCCTCCCATCCTTAGCTTAAATGTGATGACTGCAATAGTGAAACACGAAGAACATAGTACAGTTGTGTACACTTACCATGTAGATGTTCAAGTGTATTCACTGTTGCAGTCCTGGTTACCCTCCCTCCAGCCCCCCTGACTTTTTTTTGACTATACCTCTATTCTCCTTTACTATACTTAAAAGCTTTTTGGCTTTTTGGTGTATTTGCTTTTTGTTGGAGGTATAACCTTGCATATATATATATAATTTCTTCCCATTAAGGGGGGCACCTGATATCTGGGGCAAGAAAAACTGATGTAATGGCGTTGGCTGCATGCTTTATACCCCTGACTACCTGACGTCATGGAAGATGAGACAGTAACCAATGCAGGACCCAAGACTTTGATAATCAGGCTGACTGAGGACTACTGCAAGCAGATTACCCCAAATGTGAAGACTGCAACAGTGATTACACTCGAACATCTACATTTATGGTAAGTGTACACAACTGTACTTTATGCTCTACCACAGTAGATACAGAGTCAGGGATTTCCCTTGGGCACTGTGGTGCTGCTAGATTCAGCTCAGTGACCTGGCTAACATGTCTGTGGCCTCACCAGACTGGGGACCTGTGTGGCATGTCCATGGCTCAGCAGGTTGGGAACAGTGACCTAGGTAGCATGTCAGTGGCCCTGTTGAACTTTAATCAATGACCTGAGTAGCTTGTATGTGTCCCACTGGACACTGAACAGTGACCTGAGTAGAATATCTATGGCTCCAGCAATCTCGGAGCAGTGACCAGGGTAGCATGTCTATGACCCTAGTGGACTTGAAACAATGATCCTGCTATGTCTCATGGTCCTGTCTACTTAAGTGATGCTGCAGCAGAAGCATTGTGGTCAGTCTGTAGTTTTGCACACATTCATTCATCAAACTGTTATCTGTATCGCTTTGCCATCTGTCTTGGAATAGAAAAAATGGTTTGCCCTCTTTTGTGCAGTGTAAAACTGGTTTGTTATCTCTGTGATAAGTTGTGGGTAGAGTTGTAGTCTGTACTCTTTGTTGTGGTATGAAACTGGTAAACCAGTTGTTTGCTCTGAAAATGTTGCTTATCGTCGGTTTTATTTATTCTTTCTTGACTCACAGTCCCACTGGGCTAGTAGCCTCTTGGAGAGACCTGAGGTGGTATGTATACTACTATGGAAAATATGACCAGGGCATCGGGGAACTTTCCCTACTCTTTTCGATAGGTGCTGTGCGATCTTTTATATCCACCTGAGCTACCACCAACACAAGCATATAGGGCCTTGGCTTAAAGTCTCATCTGAAGGGCATCACACTCAGGAGTGCTGCGCTCCCCTTATGCTGCAGTGCAGTCTTGTCAGCATACAGTATACCTGATGTGGGAGTAGAACCCACAGCCATCAGTAACAAAGGTAAATGGTTTCCACCACTGAAACTGATGTTGTTCTTTGGTTTGGTTGTCAACTACCTAGGGTTATCACCTTGTACAGCTGGTCATTATCACTTCTGTTATTGTCCTCTGTCAGGGGACTTGTCAAAACAGTTCTGCAGCCAGTGGTTCCTGACCATCTATTTACTGAGCGTTACTTAACTGGTCATCACGCCTTCCGTAAGTACCTGGTCCAATGTCAGCCATTTACGTTAGTGGACTGTTTCTTGAAACAAATTGTAATATAGACAGTTGTTATTTCTGCAACTCCAGTAAGCTCTCATTAACAAACTGTGAACTTCTTAGCAGTCTGTGTTTCTCATATTGTACTTTTCTACTCCCTTCTGCCTCTCTGCCACAAACAACATGGAAAGCCTTCCCCCCAAGTGGGTCAGGACTTGCTCCACCAGAGCAGCCTCCGCCTTTGCAGCTTTCCTCAGAGGAGTCCCCACCAGGGATATCCTGGAGGCTGCCACCTGAACATCTGTTCACACTTTTGCCAAACATTACCACCTGCCTCTCTTCTCCAAATCCAGGGCAGGGTTTGCCTCTGCAGTCTTGCAGGACATCCTACTCAGCCCCCAGTTTCCTTGACTGCCTCCACCCATTTCCTCAGCTTTGGGAATCAACCCAAATGTGAGGACTGCAACAGTGAAACACGAAGAACATAGTACAGTTGTGTACACTTACCATAAATGTAGATGTTCAAGTGTATTGACTGTTGCAGTCCTGGTTTCTCTCCCTCCATCCCCCTTTTTTCTTCTATTTCCTTACAAGGGATATACTGGTATTTACTTTCTACTGGTGGGGTTCTTCCACCAGAACCTGGCTCCTACTTGGGGGCTCCTCACAGGTTAGGGCAAGAAAAACTGATGTAATGATGTTGGCTGCCTTACTTTATACTACTGACAACCTGACGTCAGACCTGACGCGACAGCAACCGACGCAGAAATACTAAGCCTCTGGTATTCGGGCTGGCCGAGGGCTACCCTGGCAGGGATAACCCAAATGTGATGACTGCAACAGTGAATACATTCGAACATCTACATTTATTGTAAGTGTATGCAACTGTACTTTTTTTGTTTTAATAACATAGATTGCAGAGTTTGCATTATTGCAAGATGCATCATTCTCAGAAGTAGTATATTTAAGTAGCAGGCATATGGTGGGGAGGGTGCAAGTGAAACCCCTTTGTAAAAACATATCAGAGAGAAATGGTGTGTTGTGATTGTTGTCTTTCACTGTTTGATGAATGTTTAGTAATTGCTCTGCTGAGTGCTAATGTATTAGACTTCTGCCATAGAACATGATAGATTGAACTGCATCCCTGGTTCCTGGCTTTTCATAGTTTCTGTGAGGTAGATATGATAGTGTATTGGCATGTCTATGTTTTGTTCCGTACATTCAGTGTAATATAAGTGTTCCTTTAAAAAAGGGCCAACCTTGCATTGATCTGCAGTCATCATAGATACCCATTTTTCTTGGGATAAAAGTATTGTAGCTGATAGTGGCTTATTTTCAGTACATAGTAGCAATTGTTTACCTAGAAATATTGGTTGAATTTCTTTACTCCCAGGCCAGACCTAAGTGTTGCATTTATTTTAATTGATGGTTTCGAAGCAAATGCAATGGGTCTGCTTTCTAGAGGTTTGTGATGTAGAACAACAGCAGTACCATATGGTGCAGTATCACATGCCCAGCTGATAGGCAGACCAATCAAAATGGTAAACACTTCCAGTCATGAGTGTGAGGTCCAATAATGTCAGTCCCAACACAGTGTGATTTAAAGAGGATAAGAGTGAATTCCAGAATCTAGTGTTAAACTTTTCCAGCATTTTTTGGAGGTCCCTACTAACTCTGATTGGCATGTAAGTGCTCAGGGAAAACATAATTATCCCTTGCACCCTTAAATTTACACATTTCTGAGGACTGTGCTTATGGTCCTCAAATATTCAATAGCACCGACATATGACACGATCATTACCTTTACCTTCTTAAAGGTCTACTTATGTAATAGCATACCTCTTAACCTCTTAGCCCACGAATTTAGTCACCATTTGAAATGTCGTTACCCACTTCAGCAGGACCCAAACTAGGGAAACTGAATAGCCAAAAAAAACAGACTTGCATATACCAAGTCTGAGATGGCCATTTCCCAAAATATTTCCTTTTCTCTGAGGTATGGCAATCTTGGAGTTAGCATTTGCAAGTTTGGGTGTGGGTGGACAGAGCTTCCCATGCCCATCTCATGCATTTTTAGTCTGAGCATTACGAATGCCAACACTTCAATAGGGAGCCACGGATTATGGGCAAAGCCAAAAAAATAATGGGGCTACAAAAACCCAAAGGTAGGGATAGATTTTAAATATTGCTCTTATAAACATGGGAAGCTGTTAGAATAATATTTTTAAGTGTGCATTTTATGAAGGATATGAAGTCTGAAACTCAAATGTCTGTCATTAATTAGTGAATTCAGTTATCAGTGATTTATTAGAAAATCTCATTTTTATGAGGACCAGACTAAAAATTTGATTTAAAAATCGGGACATTCCTCAAAGATGTTCATCATGTTTCACTGTTGCAGTCATTAACACTTGGGGTTATCCTGCTGGCAGGCTACCCGCAGTCAGCCTGAATTCCAAAGTCCTGGTCCGGCGTCGGTTACTGCGCCTCTTCCCTGACGTCAGTGCGCCAGGGGTATAAAAGATGCAGCCGACACCATTTTCTTCAGTCTTTCTTGCCGCGCAGTGCCCGAAGCAAAAGCAGTTCGCAAGTGCCGGTCGGCCGACTCCTGAGATTTTCAAAACCGAATTTCAGATCCAAAGTCTTCATTAAAGCTAAGTACCCTGTTGGGGAAACTTTTTTCTTGCTCCAGACCAATGTCAGAAAAAGTTAACAATTGTTTTCTTGTGGGAAGCAAATACATCATAAGGATTTTCGTTCTTACTATATTCCTTGCCTAGGCCCTGACCACGACATTGCTAGCTGTCGGTTTTGTGCTAGATTAACCAATGCACTATTAAGCGTCAGTACGATTATGCCTTTCATTACTTTGGCCGAAGATTTAATTATATAATGCCGTCGGAACAGCCGACGACCGGAGTTTATAAAAAGCGCAAGGAAAACAACAGGCATTTGAGGTCCAAAACAGACGACGAGGCCTCCGCTAGGCCAGTCGCCAGTTCCCAGTGAAGTGCTTTCGCAGCCCCTGACACCTGCTACCTCAGAGCCACAGGCCGCATCCGACTCCCACGTGGAGCCGACTAGGCCTCTGGATATTCAAGGTATTGGACACTCGGAAACTATTCCCTCAGATGGGTCCGGAGCCGCTGAGCAGGCATCCGCTTCTGAGGGTGTTTTCAGACCTACACAGTTATATGTAAAGCCAACCTCAGCTTCAAAGGCAAAGACTAAAGCAGCTCTAAAGACAAAGAAACAAGTACAGCATTCTCCTGCACAGACTTCCATGCCTAAAATGCAGATGCTTAAAATGGCCGAAGACCTAATTGCTTTGATCAGGGGTTCCCATCCCCCTCCTGATAAGAGGCCTAGTCAAGAGAGAGAATATGAATCTTCAGATCAAGTTTCCATTTCCTCTGATTCCTCTTCTGAACAGGTATACTCCCTTCCTCCCTATGAGGATTCTGATGCTGAAGAGTCTATTCCTTCAGCCTCTCCTGCTGAGGATTATTCTTTTGGGGAAACCCTTCATACCATGAGGGAGAACTTTCACTGGGAGAGCCAAGATTACTCAGAATCTAAGAAAAGGCTCAGAGACTTTCTTTTACTACCTCAGCACAGACCTCTTGCTATTCCACCTGTTCTAGACATAGTAGATGATGTATTTTCAGAGTCCAGCCTATCTCCTGACTCTTTACCCCAAGCCAGACAGATACTACAGGGTTCCAGATTCCCACAAATTTCTATATAAAAACCCTGCTGCTGACCCAGAAACTATATCTCAGGGTCCCAAAGGGGTCAAGGCTTCCACTGCGAAAAACCCTCTGATAGGGATTCTAGGGCACTGGACAGATGGGTGAAAAAAGTTTACACTTCTGCTACCTTGGCTGTAAGGGCTTTAAATTGTCAGTTTCATATGCTTAAATATCAGCAATATTTAATGTCACTGCTAAAACAGAAAATGTTGACAAATTCTGAATGTCCAGATAACAAGGAAATGCAGGATTTATTGCATGCAGCTGAACAAGTGGGAAAGCATACTTTGCAATGTGGTTTTGATTCACTGGAGGCCTCTTGCAGGGCCGCTGTTACGGGTATTGTCATTAGAAGGCATGCTTGGTTAAAGGAACAAAATCTGCCTGATCATGGGTAGAAGCACAAAAGCAAGTTACATCCCTCATGGACATGAGGGCCATTCAGCGAGTACCACAGCAAGAGCAGGGACAAGGATTTTACTCAAGACTATTCCTGGTACCTAGAAAGGACAAAGCCTGGAGACCAATACTGGACCTGTCTATTCTAAACACTTTTCTGGACGTTCCAAAATTCAAAATGTTGACTCTGCAGCAGCTTCTGCCCATGCTGGGCAAGAAGGCTTGGCTTGTAACTTTGGACCTAAAAGAGGCATACCTGCATGTCCTATTCAGACAATCTTGCAGACGATACCTCAGATTCATAGCTGGCTCAATGCACTACCAGTTTTCTGCACTGCCCTTTGGCTTATCTACTGCGCTCAGGGTCTTCACAAAATGCCTGGCACCAGTAATTGCTTTCTGCAGACAAAGGGGAATTCAAATATACCCTTACTTGGACGATTGCCTTATTCAAACAGAGAACAAAGACATTCTACTGAGGCATCTGGCATTTGTAAAAAGATTACTAATTTGCCTAGGGTACATGGTAAACGAAAAGAAATCAAAACTAGTACCCTCT
Organism: Protopterus annectens; assembly: GCF_019279795.1. Taxonomy (NCBI): domain Eukaryota; kingdom Metazoa; phylum Chordata; order Ceratodontiformes; family Protopteridae; genus Protopterus; species Protopterus annectens. The sequence goes on from NC_056729.1 coordinate 487,407,527, forward strand.
CAAGAGATAATATTCCTGGGTGCAAGCTTAAATACAACTGCCCAGATGGCTTATCTCACGCCAGACAAACAAAGGCAACTGACTTCTTACTTCGAAATGTTGGCAACAAAGACCCAATTATCTGCAAGAAAAATTCTGCAGGCTTTGGGCTTCATGGCATCTTGCATTCTACTAATTCCATATGCAAAACTGCATATGAGGAAGCTACAATGGTATCTAAAAAGTGTTTGGACTCAACATTGCCACAGCCTGGAAACATTAATTACCCTCATTCCCTGCCTGCAACAGGAGTTTCGATGGTGAGCACAGGCCTGTCACCACAACAAGGGACAGCCATTCACTCTACCCACGGCCAGGCAGACACTAACAAAAGATGCATCAGATTATGCCTGGGGGGCCCACATGGCAGGAAAATGTATTCAGGGCGCATGGCCAGCAAGCCAAATGCATCTTCATATCAATCAAAAAGAGATGCTAACTGTTCAGAATGCCCTGACAGCCTTCAAGGATCTACTTCATCCAGGACAACTGCTGGTAAAGATGGACAACACTACAGTCATGTGGTACATAAACAAGCAGGGAGGCACACATTCCTACCCCCTCTGCAGACAAGCCATGACTTTGTGGAACACAGCATTAACTTATCAAGTACACCTGCAAGCACAATTCCTGCCAGGAAAGACAAATACTCTGGCAGACGAACTAAGCAGAAATCTCAAGGAGCCTCACAAGTGGAAACTAGATCCACAAATCTTCAGCATGATAACAAGGAAATGGGGATGCCCAGACATAGATCTATTTGCCTCCCCGCACAACTGCCAACTACAGAGATTCTGCACAAGGACTTATCACAAACAAGCATGGAAAGTGGATGCCCTGTCATTCAGCTGGAAAACCCTTACAAGTATATGCCTTTCCTCCACTGCCTGTCCTCCCCAAGGTACTCCTAAAGGTCAGACAAGAGAAGCCAAAAATGATACTGATTGCCCCAGACTGGCCATGCCAGCACTGGTACCCAATCCTAAAGAGCTTGTCTCAAGGCCCAGCCTGGACATTACCTCAAATTCCTCATTTGCTGACCCAACAAACAATCAGATCCTGCACAGCCAACTCAGAACCCTAAATCTGGCTGCATGGCTGATAATGTAACCATTCAGAATACACCTCTCTCTAAAGCAGTTATGGATGTTATTTTGGAGGCCAGGAGGCGCAGCACCAGAAAGTCTTATACAGAAAAATGGAAGAGATTCTGTGCTTGGAACCAGGCACAAGGAATGGACATGCTTGTACCAAATATTCCTCAGATTTTACAATACCTAACTGAGATGCTGGACAAAGACCTATCCTTCTCATCAATTAAGATCCATGCTTCTGCCATTTCAGCTCATTACAATACGAATCCACCTATTTTTTCACATCCACTGCTAAGGCAGTACCTCAGAGGGGCCAAAAACATAAGACCTCCAAGGAGAGCTCCAACACCTGCATGGGACCTCAATTTTGTCTTGGAAAAGCTCACACTGCCTCCTTTTGAGCCAGCCAATACAGCTGAGATAAAATACTTATCATGGAAAACAGGTCTGCTCCTAGCAATAACCTCAGCAAGAAGAGTCTCAGAGTTACAGGCACTAATGGCTGTGGAACCTTTTATTATTTTCCATCCGGACCGGGTTTCTCTAAGGACAAACCCAACATTTATGCCTAAGGTAGTGTCCAGTGTGGCTCTTAACCAAACCATTCAATTGCCTACCTTTTATCCAAACCCACAGAATAAGCAGGAGAGACTTCTGCATTCTTTGGACATACACAGACAGCTACGCTTCCACTTGGACAGAACTAAAGCTTTCAGAAAGACTGAACAACTCTTAGTGGCATATGCTGCAGGATCGCGAGGAAAAGCTATTTCAAAGCAGACTATTTCAAAATGGATAGGCCACTGCATCCGTTTCTGCTATTCACAACATGGCAGATCAGTGCCTAAGGGCATTAGGCCACATTCAACCAGAGCAGCAGCCACTTCAGCAGCCTTCCTCAAAGAAGTATCAACCAAGGACATTTTGGAGGCTGCAACTTGGACTTCAGTGCACACTTTTACAAAGCACTACCACTTACCTCTTTACTGTAAATCCAGAGCAGGCTTCACCACTGCAGTTCTGCAGGGCCTCATAGCCACTCCTAATTCTATTTAGGCCCAGCCACCCAACCTCAGCTTTGGGATTCAACCCAAGTGTAATGACTGCAACAGTGAAACACGATGAACATAGTACAGTTGTGTACCTACCATAAATGTAGATGTTCGAGTGTATTCACTGTTGCAGTCCAGGTTACCCTCCCTCCACCCCCCTTTCATTGCTGGGACTTATCTGCACTTCTCTATTCTATACAACCTATGTGGTGTATTTGCTTGTAGATGAAGGTAATGTTTATGTTAGTGCATGCTTTTTTATGAGCAGAATTTTTAGTCTACCCTTTTGGGGGCACCTGACATCTGGGGCAAGAAAAACTGAAGAAAATGGCCGGACCAGGACTTTGGAATTCAGGCCGACTGTGGGTAGCCTGCCAGCAGGATATCCCCAAGTGTAATGACTGCAACAGTGAATACACTCGAACATCTACATTTATGGTAGGTACACAACTGTACTTTCTGGATAGTTGAAAGATATATGAGCAGTGCATTTAAGGGATGCAATGATGATGAGAGATTAGAACTTTCTGATAATAATGTAATAGCAAATTAGACCTCATCTGATTCATATTCAAGGGATAAAATGATGTTACCCCATCCATTATGATGTCTTACAACTTAGTTTTTATTTAATGTCCACAAAACAAACTTTCACCTGTCCTTGTTTGTCTTTAGCCAGTACTCTTTTAACCCGTTTAAGACATCTTGTATGTTACTGACATGTTGTTCATTATGCTTTAGTATTGCCACAAAATCATCTAAATATCAGGCAAAGATGACTGAAATTCAGTCAATCATAATGGAACAGTCTTTTGTGTATTTTATTTTTAAGTCTATTCTATTTCTGTAGCCAAGCATGTTTGAGTCAAGTCAGGTTATAAAATGCTTTTTCTTTCAGGAATTTGAATATACTTTTAGTTCTAGGAATAATATATTGCACAGGTCTTACTAATGCATTACTATTAATTGTAATATGTGCACATATATGCTCAAGAACCATTTTGCTTTTCAGGTATGGCAGTATAGTGTTGGCATATTCTTTTTACTTTACTGTAGATAGTCTTCTTCTTCTTCTTTCAGCTTTTCCCGGTTAGGGGTCGCCACAGCGGATCACCTGCCCGCTCATGATTGGCAGTGGGGTTTTACGGTGTCGAGTTGCCAACCCAGCGCCCAACCTTCCACAGAAGGCACACACATGCACGCACTCATGCCTAGGGCCAATTTAGAGTGTCCAATCCACCTACAGCAGGTCTTTGGGATGTGGGAGGAAACCGGAGCACCCGGAGGAAACCCACACGACCACAGGGAGGACATGCAGACTCTGCACAGAAGGCACCCCAGCCAAGAATCGAACCAGAGAACTTCTTCTGTGAGGCAGCAACGCTAACCACTGCACCACTGTGGCCACCCACATTACTGTAGCCTTGAATTTTCCAGCTTTTGCAATTGCATTTCTACTTTTGGTTTCAGAGCATAAAATACTATCCTGGTTTTGTTATAATTGCATTTCCATTTGATTTTAGTTTGGTTGTTGCTGTTATGTCTCCATGCTCCAACCTTTTTACTGAAAACATGTTTAGCTTCTGTTAATAGCAATGACAGCATCTTTTTTTGTGAGAGGTTTGTTATTTTGTTCTTGCTGACACTTGTAGTCTGTAATGCTATGCCAGCATATCTCTCAACCTCTTTGTGTAAGAATTCTGGACAAATCCTGAAAAAATGGGAGTACAAAGGCATAAAAATAGGGACATATTTTAAATATTGCTCTTATAAACTTATAAAGTTGCTAGAGTAACAAGGATTGTTTTAACATACATTTTCTGAAGGATTTAAAGACTGAATGTATGTCATTATTTAGTGAAGTCAATCCGCAGATCATCCCACTGATTTGCCAGAAAACCACAAATTTTATGAGGAACAGACCCAAAGTATGATCTAAAAATCTGGACATTCTGAGAAAATCTGGACAGCTGAGCGGTATTTAAACCAGTTCAATTCAGTTTTCCTTATTCGCTACCTCTAGTGACAAAGAAGGGTAAAGCCCTGATTACAGCACAGGCAGCCTGGGCCAGTTAAGAGCTCAGATGTCTATTAAACCTAGTGGGGGTGGGGTGGGGGGGTGCCAGATACATACTTCCACAGTCACTTGAAGGAGGGGCAGAAATGCAGATGCATACTGGGAGTGGATATTAGGTTCACCAAGACACTGTCTGCTGGAAGCCTTCAATATGGGTGTGCAGAAGCAAGCACCCACTTGGAGAAGACAATATGGGCCTCCACTGTGATGAAGTTCTAACATCCCCCCACCCATTAAAAATGCTGTAATGGCTACCTGAGTGATGGCTCCTTCCATGCAGCCCCCACCATGGCACAGGTTTGGGGAAAGAATGGGCTGTGTCTGACTGGGAGGAGGCTTGATGGATGGGAGGCATGAGGGAAGAAGCACTTAGAATAAAAACTTCCTTTTTCATTCTGTTATACCAATTCTATCCTGTTCATGGTCAGAGGAAGCCAGACCCTATCCTGACACTCAGTGGGCATAAGGCAGAAAACTAATCCTGGACAGGACTGACAGGCCTTTGCAGTTCACATGCACACGGTTATCCCAACTCCATGGACCTACTGGCAGTTTAGGGAACAGTCAAGACCCCTAACCAGTATCTGTTTGATAAGTGTATGTGAACCAGAAGACCTGGTGATGGCCTCCATAGATACAAGGAAGGAATACAAAATCAGGGGGCATTCAGCTGAGAGAAAAAACTGGAGAAACAAGGGGTATGAAACAACAGTGCTAACCACTGCGACACTGCATGGCATTTTTTCTTATTGGCTTTTAAGATTTCTCACTCAGAGCCTCAGCACCTATGTAACAGACCTCCTTGCGAGTTAAACAGTGTGATACACTGTCTTCCTTCAGAAGTTATTTGAATTATTGGTTGGGTACTTTAAAATCTTCCCTTGGCTTGACCTGCCTAGTCCTCCTCCTGGGAAGGGGATGTGGTCTAAGGGTAGGTACTGGCAATGAATAATTGGTTGCATATCTCAGCTGTCTTGTATTACTATTAGCCTATGAATGCTGGTCCTTTTGTGTTGCAGTCATACAAGTTTCACTTTTGTTTTATTTTCCCGTGTATGTCATGGGTAAAGTTAACTTACCCAGAGAGGGAAAATATTGTCACCAGTTTTCTTGTAACTCACTCACCCAGTGATATGTGAATAAGTTCTGTTACAGAAATTGTAATAAAAAGACTTCCTGTATTCAGTTCCATGTTAAGTTTAACTCCTGCTTTCCCTGGAGTGCTTCAAACTTCACTTCCTTTATTAAGCAGTTAATAAACACATTGAAATGAACGCCTGCTGTCTTGTATCCTCTGTTACTTTTCCGCTAAGGCATTCTTTCAGTTTGGCTCTTTTTATGGCATTTGTAGCAACCTTTTTGTTTAAATCCATACATATCAGCTTATGTGGCAGTCTCTCAGATTTAAAACATTCTTGATTCTTTGTGAAGTCAGTAGAGAGTTTGTTATGAATTAACTTGTATCTTCAGTTGCATTGTATAATTATGTGTCTATTTATCTACTGTTTCCTTGGATATTGCTGTAGTTAGTGTTTGCTCAGGTGATACATTTTCTTTTAAAAGCTAACTCTTGTGTGTTTTCACAACACATGCTACAAGTAAATCTGTCTTTTAAAATATTTATTAGCCCTTCTCCAAAAGTATAGTTTCACCAAGTCTGTGCAACTCTGCTGTATATTCTAAAATATGTTCATGCCTTACTTAACTTCTTTTATGATGCCTGAAACATTCTGATATTGACAAAAGTTTGTTGAGTTTATATGCTTTCTTTAAATGCCTTCATCTTTTCTTATTTTTTATATTTTTTTAGTATATCTTGGCTGCGTAGTAATATCTAACTTTGGCACAAAACTCTTATTGTTTGGACTGTCACTGGCTATGTAAAAGTTCTACTCTTTCATTTCAGGTTATGCACGCTTCACAAGTACAATAAATGCTCTCTCTCTCTCTCTCTCTCTATATATATATATATATATATATATATATATATATATTCATTCAAAATTACATTGTATACTTATGTATAATTCAAGAAATTTATGCCAGAAATTTTCTTTTAAATCGCAAATTCAGCTTGTGGTTGAGTAATGTGATAATTAAAGGAAAAACCTGGTCTCCTGCCAATAAAAATAAAAATACTCACATGATGAAAAAAATGTTCCTAAAGATAAAGAGTCTGTTTGTCATGTTAAATGATACTGGAAGTTACTGTCATCCATACACTCCCCTTCCCCATTCACTATAATTACACGATCCGATGTTGTCTTTTCCATCCTTCTCAAATTATGGGTATTAATTTCTGACCAGATCAGATGCCATCAACTTCAAACTTTGGATCCAAGGCTCAAGCTTCTCCCCCTTCCCATAAGGCCCCATCCACCCTAACAGACTCTCAGAGCTTGTTTGCTGTTTGAGTAAGTCGGACATGAGTGCCAGGGCTCTCTGCCTTTCATTGCATTCTGTGAATTTCAGCATACAAGTTTCTCTTTTACAGGAATTTTGTTCTGTATTGTCTTCTAGTGTGTATACCCTAAAGTGGTAGGGTGTGGCTAGTATTCCAATTATAATTTTTCTTAATCTTTGTCTGCCATTTCCCATCCTTTCTTCCTCACTTCTTCCATCAAAAAAAGAAAAAAAAATAGTTCTTGCACATAATTAATTATTAGTTTTTCAGTCTGTGTGGATGTTCTTGTTTGACAAGGTCCCAGGATTCAAGAAATGTTCATCTTGCTGGTACAAAATCCTTCCTCCCAGGACCCTCAGTATAAGTATGTTTATTGCTTAGCATTGTTGCACTTTGAGCAGGAGTATGAGACCTGCTCTTTGTTTCTCTTTTGGATTGCTGTTCCAAGTTGATTAGGCAAGCATATTAATAGAAAAAAAGAAAACAAACTATATTAAAATGTTTCTCTTCATTTGCACATATTATACATCACACATTTCCTTCTTTATAATTATCATCAGTCCAACATTACATAAATTGCTGAATTATGGTGTCTCCTTAATCCTTGCACCTCCTTCCTCTGATTATTCTGTATGTATTGTTCCCACAATTTCCATTTATTTCTGTGTCATTTGCTCCTTCCCTTTTCTAAAGATCTTCCAGTTCTTCTGTCTCTCTTGCAGTATTCAGTACTTTGAATACAGTCAGTTTAGACTTTGCTTTCCATTTTCTAGTAAACCCTTTTTTGGCAGTCAGCACAATTAAACTTAACAAGGCCTTACTATCTGTAGGCAGTTCAGATCCAGAGTCCCAGCTCAAAAGAATAATTTCCTTAGTTACAGCTATTTGTTCCATAATATTTTTGACAGCATACCCTGAAGATTTTTTTTTCTCTACCAACTCATTACAATCCCAGACTCATGATGTTTTTTATATTGATCATTGCTGCTGATTACCGACAAGAGTGGCTCTCCCTTACCCACTGAGGGTTTTCCAACAGCCATAGAGGACATGGCTAACCCCAGTCCAGAGTGGCTGTAGGTGCTACACCAGAGGGATCCAGGGAAAAAGAGTGGTCTGAGGTACCACAAATGGCCAGAGTTACACACCTGCAGCTGAAGCAAATTGCTAGCCTGCTGTGTTGGTAAGGCTGTTGGCTTAACTTTTTTATTTTTGTGGCTGGAAGAAGTATTGACCATGGGACCAACAATCTTTTCCATGATCAGGCTAAAAATAGTGCCTCTTTTCCAGCGAAGACCAGAAGCAAATGCCAGTAAAACTGTCAGTCTACAAAAATTATTTTTTGACAGAAAAAAACAGTAACTAGCTCCTTAAAACACTATGGCAGCACTACAACTGAAAAATCAGTGCAGTTTCTCCACAGAAAATGTGTTTTCAGTTAGTTTACACTACTTTTAAATGACAGAATAAAACAAGTTCACTATTTAAAAGAAAATTACAATCTTGAGACAGTGTATTAAAACACAACCCTCCTAGCTTTAAAATAACTTTCCTGAAGAGGACTGTAGTAAAACTATAATACATTTATGAAACTTTTCCCCAAAGGAGACTTATCTGCAAAGGAAAGTAGAAGCAGACAGTTAATCCCCAGATGCCTCATAGGTGCACACTCTTTGATGTCAGTAAAGTTCCGAAGGGCTTTAAGCCCAAACTTGTCTTTTAGTCTGCTTAGCTCACGTTGCCTAACAGTTTGGGCACATGGAAGGTTCCCTTAAGCTTTGGAAGCTGTCTGTCTGTTGTATCCTTGGCGGGGTATAATCCATATATCTAAGGCTACTACAGCAGTAATCATTTGAACATTTACTGTTAAGTTAGGTTCGACTTACATAACTGTACTTTCCCAGTTACATATTTCTTCCTCATCTCACCTCCAACATTTGCTGTCCACTTTAAGAAAAATTCTTTATAGTCTACTTGAGGTATATATATATATACCTATGCAATCACTTCCAAGTAAAAATCCTGAACCTTCTGAAATTTGTTTCATACTTGGGAGCCTTATATATGCCCTCTCATTATTCTCTTGTAAATTGCTTTTCCATTCTCTCGTCCCAGTCATTTCTAGCGTCACATGATTGATCTTTATAGTTGTCATGCAATATTTTATATGCCCTACTAATTGTCCCTTTTTTAACAGAAACTTCTTTCCTAGATTCCTCTGAAAACTTTACAAGAACAGGTCTTTCACTTAGGATTCCTGTATCCTTTTCTCTTTGTCTATACTCTTGATATCAATCCCTGGTCAGGAAGGCAGTATCAAGCCTGCAATGCAAATATTTTCTTGGCCGAATCCCATTCTGTTATCTTTCCCTGTCTAGTTATTTGCTTCCAATACCTTGGTTCCTTTGCTGTTTTCTTCAGTAAATTTCAGCCTCCTGTTGCATACTTTCTGTATCCCTATTTACAGTTATCCCTATTGGCAAAAATCTCCTTTCTCCATCCTTTTGTTGGCTTACTTCTTAGAATACCTTCTGCTACTTTATGAATATAATATTCTGTACGGTTGCTGTTATTCTACTTAAGATCATGTCCAAAATCCCGCTTTCTCCTTACTTCTCGAACATCCCCCTGCTTCATCATTATCATCACTTTCCATTTTGAATTATAACCTTTGTCTTCTGTTACATATGAGAGCCTTAACTATGTAGCTCTAAAATATCCCTTCAACTCAGGTGATTCTAAACCACCTTGTTTTGGAGTGATCAACTTAACCCACTTAACTCTTACCTTCTTTCACCATTCCCAGGTAAATTCCTTGAACTTTGTATTAATAATTCTTCACAACTTCTTTGGTTGATATAAGTATGCCTGATCTGTATAAAAAAGTTAAGGGACTAAAAACATTTTCACTGCTTGGGTCTTACTATCCATATCCATAAAAACAAGAGCTTCCAGTTTCTCAATTTTTGTATTATCTTTTGTTTAGTCTCTTCCCACAGCTGCCACAACAGAAGCCTTTTTAATCTAGACACCTCATGTCCCAATAACTATTGGTATTACTGATCCAATTTGTGTGTGGGTACTTAACAGTTATAGATTTTGTTTTAGCTTCATTAATTTTGTATCCCAAAAAGACTTAAAACTGTCTCATCTCCAAGTTGATTCTTAAAGGCCTCCTGTCTGCCTCCACTTTTGAAGTCATTGTAGTGACCCCCTCACAAATCAAAAAGAGTAAAGTTCAGGTACAAGGACAGAAAGAGAGAGAATGAGAAGGCTACATCAAAGTAATGAGATCCTTCCAAAGATTCTAGGAAGAGATCCCTAGATCCAGCAGATTCTTCTGACCAGGTTCTGAAAGTTTTGAACACTTTAGATCCCATAATTTCTTTACCATTGAAGTCCAATCAATATTGGATCCATTTCCCAAGAATATCAGTACTTCTAGATCTTATATTTTCTCCAGAGCCATCTCCTTCATGGCTTTGAGCCTTCATCTTGCTCTTAGAGACACCTTTCCATAGATCATCAAGGCCACCATTGGCTGCTTCCTTTTGTAGGTCCATACAGTCTTTGAGAAGCCCCTCTGAAGCTGACATGGATAGAATGGTGAGAAATTTTTTGAAGACTTAGATACAGTTGGGGCCCTTTCCCGCTCCCCAGTTTCAGGGTTTTAGGACCAAGCCCCTTGCCTCCCTTTCTGGTTACTCCTTCCCTGATCCCACCTTCAGATTAAGTGGTCTTGGACTGCAGCAGTTCTCATGCATATTTACCCAGATCCTCACTCATTTCTGGAAATTCTATCCATCATCATCCTTTCCTCTCATGACAGACAGTTCCAACAAGTCTTCGGCAAGCCCATATTTGAAGCTCCCATCCTGCTTCTGATAGTTTCCCAGATCATCCCTCATGGAAGAATACTGAAAGCATTTCAGTGAGGGGGAGGGGAGAGTCTCCAAGATTCCCCCCTTAGACATCTTCTTTGGAGACATCCTTGAGTTACTCAGAGAAAGAGGGAGCTTGTCCACTGGTGCCCCTTTTCAAGAGGAGTCTGTGTTTCACAAGGCATTTGGAGCTGGCTCGTCTACTTTATGGGTTGTTCCTCCTGTGGACAGACTCATAAATTTAGTTTCCTAGTGGACCTAGAAGGAAGTAGATGTGGTGGAACCCATTCTTTGCAAACCTGATAAGATTTTGGTTTCACAGTGAGGTAGAACACACTGGAACAAGGGGCCTGCAGTAAATGCAATTGTGGTGATGACAGCCACTAAAAAAGAACTCTCCGAGGATAGTTCTTCTGTCCTTCCCCAAAACAGGGAGTCACAGGCCGTGGACAGATTTGGAAAATGACTATATGCTTGATTGATGTGTGCTATATGTGTGCTGGCCTATCTTGCCAATGACAACATTTTAGAGACATTTGACCAAAGAGCTCTCCAATTTAATCTCAGGTTCCATGTCACCAGAATCCCACAAAACACTGCATTTGCAAGTGGCCATCATGCAGTCCATTTCAAATGTCTGTGCACTTGTCTAGTGCTGGGCATGGCACATTAAGAGCCACAAGGTACTGGCATTGCTGTACCTTACTTTGCTTTTATGTATTTTTGTGAATTTGCAGAGAACATTAAAATGTAGTTTGTGAGTGCCTCCTTTGATGGGTCCACCTTGATTGGGACTAAAGTTAAGGACACAATTACCAGGACTGAGCAGGATGGTAAAAGTCTGTCTGCTGTTGGTATGTGCTTTTCCACCCCACAAAGGTCCTTTTCTCAGAACCAAAAGGATGAGAAATTATTATGATTCAGGAAGTCCCAGGGTTTTGCAGAGGACACTCCTGGGAACAGACACTCACCAGAGCAGAGGGAGAATACCAATAGATAACACCCTAGAGGCAAATGGTCTGTAAAACCAAGAGTTTCGAGGGCCATTAACCAACAAACTGTCCCATTGTTCCTGAAAGGTTGTCCGACTGCCTTCTTATCTCTGAGCCTTCATGCCTAGTTGGCCATTACTTTCAATTCATAGATGCTGAGAGTAATAATCAGAAACTACTTTATTCCCCTTCCTTTTTCTCCCAAAACTGTCACAAAGAAGCTTACCCAATGTGCTGTCCCCAAAGAGAAAGTTTGTGGCTCAAGAGCTTGTAAAGCTGCAAGTCTTCCAGGAGGTTCCTCCAGACCAGCAGGGATTCAGAGTCTACTCAAGATTCATTTTAGTTCCAAAAATGAATGGGGACCTCAGGCCAATTCTGAGCATCAGTCAGTTGAAAAAGTTCATAAAACCAGCTTCATTCCAGATGGCCATGGTGCAGTCCACATTACCCCTTCTGAGGAAGGACAACTGAATGTGCTTGGTGGGCCTTCAGGATGCTTACTATCACATCATGATAATGAGGCATTTGAGAAGGTTCCTTTACTTTCAGCTGGGAGCTGGGCATTTTCAATTCAGAGCACTGCCCTGTGGGCTCACCACAGCCCCCTGGGTGTTCACCAAGTGCATGACAGTGACAGCAACATATCTTGGGCTCCAGGGGTTCTGAGTGTTCCCTCCTATTTGACTGGCTCATTAATGCTACTCAAAGGATCTGCCAGTCCAAGCTATGGACTCCTTGCTGCTGTTATGCTCAAACCTAAGAATCAGTATCAACCTGTAGTAGTCCAGTTTAACTCCAGTCCAAATTCTACAATTCATAGGATGCCACCTGGACACCACCATGCAGATTGTCAAACTTCTTGGGTCATGAACAATTTTCTTGTAACAGCAAGCTTCACAAGCCCTCTCATATCAACATCCACCAAACAGATTCATCCTCCATCTCTTGGAGTCTATGGCAGCATTCAGCAGTCGTGTCCTTTATTCCAAATTCCACATGAGGTTGTTACAGTGGACCCTCAATGTTCAGTGGTGTGTTCTTTACTATTCAATGCATCACCATGTGAAACTCAGTAGGATTTGCAGACAACATATACAGTGGTGGCTAAACTCTCCTTTGGTTTCATTAGCCCATCCTTTCATTCTCCCTCACCAGGATTCACTGTGACTACAGATGCATCCTTTCTGGGGTGGGGGAGAGGCATTTCAAAATGCCAGTCTTCACATCAGTGTGCTGGAGATGAGGGCAGTCCTAGCACTGTGGGCCTTTCATAACTCCCTCCCCACAGGTGTAATCAGAATTCAAGCAGACAGCACTTCAGGAGTTTGGTATATTCACAAAAAAGGCAGAACCTGTTTTTTCCCTTTGTCAGGAGGCTGTGAGGGTCTGTCAGTGGGCACTGTTTTCCCAGCACTTTCTGTTTGCAATGCATATCCCTGGGAAATCCAAGCTAAGTAGATTGATCCTTCTGCTATGAGTGGTCCCACAGTCAGATAGTGGATTCCATGATCTTTAGCTGCTGGGGCTAAAGTTGCTGTGACTTATTTGCTACCCTCTCTAATACCAAATACAGCAGATTTTTGGCCATTATTGCCCAGGAGGGGCAGTGTCCAAGAAATATTTAGGTCCATACTTTTCCTCAGGTCTCCTTTACGCTTACCCCAATTCCACTGATAACCAAATTTCTTCAGAAAGAGGCCTAGTGTAAGACAAAGGTGATTGTCATTGTCCCCTTTTGGCCTAAACATATGTGGATGTTCCTCATAGTTAGTGTTGCAGTACTAATTTTTTTAAACAAGAAACAGCTTTATTAAAATTGTCATGTATGACGTAGGCCATGTTACATTTGTATAAACGACAAACCATAGTGACACAATCTCAGTTGCAAATGTACATTCCAAACCGTGCCAAAACGACTGTAGCTGCAAACATTACACATCACTTTTAACATATCCAGTTATTGTTAGTCAACCATTACATAGCTCATTCAAATTCTGCTGTCTTTTAAACCTGGTTCCTCCTCTGCATATATTGATCCCACAGTTCTCGTTTTTTCCTATGTAATTTGCTCCTACCCCTTTCTAAAGATTCCAGTTCCAGTTGTTTTAACTCTGTTGCTATCTTCACTACTTCTAGTAGAGTTGGTTTAGACTTTGATTTCCATTTTCTAGTAATTGTTTTTTTGGCAGCGACTATAATTAGACTCAGCAAGGCCTTACACTTTAAGCAATTCCAATTTTGTATCATAGCTCAAAAAAATAATTTGCCTAGTCACTCCATCTTGCTCACCCAGCATCTCTGACAGAGCAGTCTGCAGGGAATCTTTAAAGTCTGCCAGCTCATTACTCTTCCAGAAAATATGTTCCCAGTTACCACTTTCTTTCCTGTCATACCTCCAACATTTGTTGTCTACCTGAGGAAAAATTATCTGGAGTATACTTGGGGTATATGAACATCTATGTAAACATTTCCAAGATTTTGTTGCATGTTTGGGAGACATACATGTATCACCGTATTGTTTCTTTGTGAATTACTTATCCAATCTCTCTTCCCAATCCTTTCTAACCTCCTCCAATTGATTCTTATAGTTATCATGCAATATTTTATATGCTGTACTAATTATTCCTTTTTAACGGCAGCTTCTGTTCTAGATTCTACTAAAAAGTCTACCAGTGCTGGGCTTTTGTTTAGGACCCTCCCTGTTTCTTTCTTTTTGCCTATTCTCTGATATCAATCCTTGATAGAGAAGACACATTTTTGGCATCTTCCCATTCTGTTGCCTTTCCCTCTCTAGTTATTAGCCAGTTTTCTCCAATAAATTTCAGCTCCCTCTTGCCTACTTTCTGTATCCCTAATTGCAGTCATCTCTATCAACAGAATCTCCTTTCTCCATTCTCATGTTGGCTTAGTGCTTAGAATACTTTCTGCTGCTTTATGAATATAATATTCTGCATGATTATTGTTATTCTTCTTAAAGATCTGCATCCAAAATCCTAGTCTCTCCTTGTTTCTTGAGTTTCCCCCATTTTATCATTATCCCTTTCCACTGTGAATTATAGATTTCTGCTTGTGCTATGTATAAGAGCCTTAACTGTGTAGCTCTGAAATACCCCTTCAGATCGGGTAATCCCATTCCCCTTTGTTCTTTTGGAAGAAGCAGCTTATCCCACTTGACTCTTGCCAACTTCCCCTTCCAGATAAAATCCTCCTCAGTATGGGGACTTCTTAAGTCCCCACACTGAGGGAAGAAAGCGCTAAACTTGGTTTGAATAAAGTTTGAGTCCTGTGGAGTGCCGTTTCCAAGTGAATTTGTTGATAAAAATATGCTTGACCTGTGTATAACACTAAAAGGACTAAAAACATTTTAACTGCTTGTATCTTACTATCCATATAACAGAGCTTCCAATTTCTCAGTTTTTGTATTATCTTTTGTTTAGTCTCTTCCCACATATCCTTTGCTGCCACACTGCAATGATTTTTTCTTACTCCTAATACCTTCATTTTTATCATGTCCACAGAAACATGGATATTGCTGAACCAAATTGTGTGTGGGTACATAATTTACTGCTGTTGCCTTTGTTTTAGCTTCATTAATTTTGGATCCCAAAAAGATTTGAAACTGCCTCAAAATGTTACACAACACTGTAATGTCCTCTTCTAGTTTTGTCAGGTATAAAATAATATCATCTGCGAATAGAGCCAGTTTTTCTTGACTACCATACAAATTGTATTCTTGAATTTTTAAGTCCCTTATTTTCTTTGCCAGTGGTTCTAAATGTAATGCAAATAACAAAGGGGAAAGGGGTCACCCCTGCCTGGTACCTCTGCTCAAGCAGAAACTATCATAGAGGACCTCACTCACTTAATTTTCACCTCTGATCCCTCATACATCCTCCTAATCAACCTTACAATTTTCTGAAAATTACGTTTATTGAACACTTTTCGTATGTGTGTTAAAAGCAGCGGACTTCATCAGAATGGGTTAATATTTTCCAGGATATGGTGCATTTTTCTTACTGGCACTGTGAAATGTTTCTTGTTTTGCTTAACTGATGTAGACTGTGAGCTGCATATTCTGTAGAGCTCTCACTTTTAAATTTAATGACACTGTTGTATTATGCTGTTATTTGCTGGTGTAATGGCAGCAGGATAGGTGTCAGAGTGTTGATCCTATTAATGTTTGTTTTTGTTTTGTTTTGTTTTGTATGCTTGCAGGCGATCAGGAGCCAGCAGTAAGCAGTGATTCTGACACTTCTCTCATAATGGCTGGCGATGTTGGACTCTCTGATGTGGAACTGTCCACTGATCAGGACTGTGAAGAAGTAAAGTCTTGAGAAAGGTCTCCAGGATTCAAACCACTCATGCCTCTATAGTATCTATCATAAAACACCAGTGCACTTCATTCTGGGATGATCGTGACAAGCAATAGCGACAATCATCTACTTTTCCTTAGACAGAGTTCCATCGGCTACCTGTGTATCTGTTTTGTTCATATGGGAGCTGCAGATTCATATGTTTACCTGCTATATGACTAAAATCTGCCATGAAATCCTTCAGTAGCTGGCATATGTGACGGAACTATCTGCTTTAATGTTCATTATTGTTTAATCATTTTCTTTTTAACTTTTATTTATAAGCCAGTTTTTTTTAATGTGGGCATTTTTGGTTGACTTTTGACTGACTCCCAGCTTTTTCATAAATTAGGTATTGAACATTTATGCCTTCCAGTAATTATTCTAGTTACTTTATTTATTTTTTTATTATTTCTGTGAGGAATTGCTGCATTGACATATGCACAGCTGCAAGATGGGATTTCCAAGGTACAGCATCCATTGAAGTGCCCTCCTACATTTAAGAGTGATTTATTTTTAGATGAGAAATAAAAAAAGAAAAAAAAACATGGTATTAATCAATAAAGTATGATTGGTTAACAGACAGGCATGTGTGACCACTGGAATGGTGCGTAACATTTTGTCTCCATTCTTTTGCCAAGTTTAACCTTTCGTTATGCTTTGGTGGCCTTCTAATCATAGACCAGCGTGAGCATTTTGTTATGATCTTGTTCATGTCATAAGAATGTGGGTGTACTCCATACGAAGATTTGGAGTTGGAGTTTAAGGGCATTTTACCCTTAGATATTGAGGTCATGATCGACACTCAGCTCCTTTAGTGCTTAAGACTAACATTGTTCCTTCTTAATCACCTCCGTGGATAAAAGGAAAGAGTTAATACCATGAAGTCTTGGTTTCCCACATGAAAGTATTATTACTGTAACAGACTGTTTATATAGTGGTGTGTTTTTAGTCAGAAACTGACAGGTATTAATACTTTGGGTTAGTATGATTTTATCACTGAAAAGGTAATCGAGGTGCACTGGGGGGAATGTTTTGTAAGGCACTTTTTAGTATTGGAATTAAGGAGGCTTGCAACAAATATGTGAGCAGCTGATATAGTGACAGAGTTATCCAAAAGAGGAAACCTGCTCATATATGGAGAGAAGAGCTAAACAGTTGTAAGGCAGGACTTTATTTAGCAATAAAAATCTAAATCAAAATATCGATTAGAACTGAATCTTAGCAATACCACTTTAAACAAAGTACAACGTACAATGTTAGGAAAACAATTCACAGAGAGCGCCTTGTTGACTTTGTAGTATGAAGTATCTCAGGATTTTAATTATTACAAGAAACAGTGTTAGCAGTGCTGTAGCTTGGGCATTGCTTTTTTGTGTCCAGAAAGTCATGCACCAGTGCTTTCTGAAAGGTGGCAAATGAAAGCAGTGCCACAGCCAGCCATTCAGTACCGAGGAAAGATCTGTGTAGGTGGCAGAACTTTGTAAGACTGGTTTGGTACTTGGCAGAAGTGATTTACTTTTTGTTTTCTATTTTGTATTTTCAGTTTTGTTTGTAACATCTTCAGTACGTTTCCTAAAACATTTGTTAAAACTGCTGTGCGTGTAGCATTTCCAGTGAAGCTGAAAGCAACCAGCTTCATTTTTGTAGGTTTATTCAGTTTTGGATGTGGGAAGAGAGGAGATAAAACCACACGACTAGGAGGTTTCCTTCATGTGTGACATTTGTATTGCCATTTTATGATAATTGTCGTACTGCCGCCATAATTCATTCTGGTGCATGTCCAGGTTTGACTTTGGTTCTTAATACTGACCTAGAACATGCGTTAGAAAACAAGTCTTGTTGTAGATATATGCCGTGAATCACTTTGTTGCTACCCCACTGGTGATTCATACTGGGACACAGATAAAAGCTATGTCTCCCTGATGGGGTATGGTTGATCTTGCAGAATCATTGTGCTTAACAGTTCACGATAAAAACAGACCGACCCAAAACCTAGCTGCTATTTGTGCTGAACAGAAAATACGGCTTAAGATGTATGAGGACAGAATGCACTGACCGAATTATAATAAAAGTTGCAAAATGCATTTAATAGCATTGTATCCAATGAATGAAAAATGCTGGGAAGGTCAGTCAAAGGAGTGAGCTGGATTAATAAAGGCATTGACTGCAAGGAAGCATAAAAAACAGCCATGGGCGCCTAAGGATGTAAATTCAATGTATTTTTGCTTATTGTTGAAGATAAAACAGTTTAATGTGGGTAGGATTTGCAGTATATTGAAAGAAGCTTTATTTATGAATATAATTAAACATAAAACTCATCTGATCCTTGTCCATTTAATATGTCTGCCTAAGTTTTTATTTTGAAAATACATGTTGTATGTAAAACATTTCTGTGATGCATAGTACCCTAAATTACCGTTATAATCCATGATATATAGTCTGAACCTGTATTTTCTGGTATTAGAAGAGGATGAATGCTGTTACTTGTAAAGAACACATCATGTACATTTACTTTCCTGGTTTTGGTTACCATTGCCAGGTCTATATTACAACAGCGAAGAGGCATTTAATCGAACACCTTTTTGCCGGCACATACACAGTGAATGCACTAAAGCGCGAAAGCTCAGAACACCGATTTCTTTCCCAGGGAAAGAAATCGGTAGTAATAACACACAACTACACACACACACACTTTCAAACATTACAATGTGGGGGACTCCACACACACCCCCAACTAAATATACCAACTCCGAGATCACACTACAGTGGGGAAAGGGGCAAACACATGAAAAGAAAGAAGGGAAAAGGGAAAGAATTTGCTGTTCTGAGCGTTCTCACTTTAGTGTGCTTGCTCTATATGTGTCAGCAAAGAGGTGTTCGATTAAATGCCTCTTCACTGTTGTAATATAGACCCCAATTGCCTATGCTTTACAACAGAATGATGCTGATCTTACCAAGAGCAAGGCATCAGATGCCTGTAATTGTGAAATGGGTTCACATTTAGTAGGTGTTTGACAACATTTTTTTCACTAAGTGTATGTGTCTTTCAAAACCTAAACCTGTGGCTAAACTGAATACACAATTGGAGTGTATAATATGGAAAGCCATTGTAGACAATGTCAGTATACCTAACTTGACTTGCTTTTGTTATGATACGGTCCCTATTTACTGTTGTCAGGGATGCATAAAATATTGCAAACCTAAGACGATGCTGATAAGACTATTAGTCTATTGAATTTGACAGACTTTTGCTCTTGGCTCCTACCCATATCTACACTTTCTTCTGCCTTCCCCAGGGTCTTGAATTTATCCATTGACCTGCATTTTTCAGGTTCTTGTAACAGTGCATTCCAGGGCTCTGGAATTCTTTCCATTAAACAGTTTTTCTTTGGGCCCATCTTAAATATTTTAACATCCACCTGCTGCCTATATTCCTTCACTTCTGCCTTCTCTCTGCCCTCATGTGTGCAGCCTAACTACTTGATCCCTTCCAGTGTGACATGTTTATATCATGTGCTCTGTTGTGTATGTATATGCCAAGAACTCCTAGCCTTTCCACCCCTTCCTTACTGCTGTGGTAGCTTACCTTTATACCCACACTGCTATCCCTGTTTGCTTCTCTCTTTGTAGAGGTTTTTCAAAACAAAACACAGCCTGTTGATGTGGCCTTTCTGTGCCCTGTAAGGTAAATGGATTGTTTGCCCAAGTCTATTATGCTGATTGCCTTTTCTGCTGTCCCTTGACTGTATGCATGATTCCATCTTAGTCTGACTGTAAACTCCAGAAGTCTTTCTTCCTCCATACTTTCTATAGCTAGTCCATCTACCAAGTTTCTGGTTTCCTCCCCTCAGAGTTCTTGATAGATCTTTCTATCGTCTTTGTGCATCCCCCTGCACATTAAGTTCCTGTCACTGGGAACTGATTTTCTTAGTAAGTAAAGGTAGAACTGCCTAGACCAATAAGTTATTATTTCTGCACATCTGCCTTTTTCATTCACCCAGTTTAATCTTTGTTCAAGTACTGGATATACAGTGTACTAAGTAAAAGTAAACAAGGTGTGTTGCATTAAAAATGCATAGATTTACAGCTACAGTGATAAGGCCTTCATCTATGCCTGAATATATGTTTGTGTGTGTGTGTGTGTGTGTGTGTGTGTGTGTGTGTGTGTGTGTGTGTGTGTGTGTGTGTGTTCATGTGTCTCTAGCCATCAACATGCTAGTCGATTAGTGTTCTTGTGTTGTCAGCTTTTTGCTGTACAGAATTAAGTAGTTCAAAACAGGAAACCTAAATGTAATTGCACTAGTGGTTCCCAGCCTGTGTGCCACAACACTCTGGGGGGCTGTAGCTTTATCCACAGGGTGACACGGTGAAGTGGAAAAAAAGAAAGTGTCTTCTTTTTGGACTTCTGTTAGTATTAACCAGCTGTGCAGCATGATCCATGGTTGAAAAATGTTGCTGTCTGACTGATGAGGCTGCATGCAAGTCTGAGCAGGTAGCATACTTACCTTTGGTGAAGAATGCTGTGGGTTCTATTCCAACACACGGTAAATTGATTGCTGACATTGCAGTGTAGTGTATGGGAGGTGCTGCATTCCCAAGTGTGTCATCCTTCAGAGGAGACATTAAACTGAAGCCCCATCTGCTTGATGGTGGCTCAGGTGGATGTAAAAGATCCTACAGAGATATCGAAAAAATTAGAGAAAGTTGCCAGATGCCATGGCCAAATTTCCCGTGGTAGTACAAATGCCACCTTTGGTCTTCCCTGAAAAAAAGCCTAGTGGGATGAACTCAGTCAAAAAAAGATAAAAAAATAAATAAACTAGACGTGTTATGCTGAAGTACACTTTCAGTACTGATTCCTGCAGTATGTCTAATGCAAGAAAACTGTTTAAAACAGAAGAAAACACAGATTCCTAATATATATATATATATATATATATATATATATATATATATATATACATACATACATATATTTTTTTAATTTAATATCTTTCTAGTGACATGCCATTTAAGTCCAGAAAACAAAAACTGAGGTCTCTTTGGATATGGATTGTTCCTCTGCTTGAAAGCCAATGCATTGTACCTTCACCACTTCCCTCTTGTTCAGAAAGTCCTGTAAGTGGTCCAGTGCAAAACAGTGAGTAGTGAAAATGAAAACTGTGTTTTTTTTTTGGTAGATGCGGTGGTTAGCTTCCTGAAAGGAGATTCAGTGTACACCTTCCTTTCTCTCATTCAGAGAGTCTTGACTGTGTTCCATTAGGAGACAGTGGAAAAAGATCATTTTCACCCCTCTGTGGCTCTGACAGATGTGGTTTTCTGTGTCAGTAGCCTTTCTAGCCATCCCTATCATAGTATCCAGATAATGTTTTGAGCTACATTTAATTTATACTATCTTTATCACCATCAACCTTCTTTTCTCTTTATTTTTTGTACATGGATTTGGGCTGTTGCATTGACTGTCACCATCTCTGTCAATTCAGTGCCAGTCTTTTACCTTTGACAGTCATGCCTAACTGTCACAGGTCTCTCATGCAGTCTACTCATCTCTTAGCTGGACATCTTTGGCATACTGGGTAAGGTATTTACCTCACAGATCCAAGGCACAGGGTTCGTTCCTGACCTCTGGCTACTGACTAGGCTTGTAATAGTTTGTAGACTAATAGTCTAGTATTTTTCAATGAAACATTGAATCCTTGTTTCATCTTGTCTTCTTCCTATCTTTGTCAAATATTCTTCACCAGTTTGTCTTCTGCTTTAGCCCAAACCACCGTAATCTGTTCTCTCTGACCTTCTCTGCAATTGGAATGCCTTTGGTTTCTGCTCTGATGTCATAATTTCATCTTTCTCTCAGTGTGCATCAAACCTTTCATCTCCGGCACTTCATATCCTCACCTCTAGCTTCTTCGACTACTCTACCTTCAGTTTTCAGCTTCTTCGACTACTCTACCTTCAGTTTTCAGGTTTCTGTACCATACACAAGTATTGATCGCTGCACTTTTTTGTACATCTTTTCAGCTTCTTTGGCATTATTCTGTCACAAACTACCCTGACACACTGTGCCATTTGGCTGCAGCACATCTGAATCTTGCTTTGATCTCATCATTCAGACTTCCAAAACCACCCCTCCCAGATATTGCATGCTATTAACCAGTTCCACCATATTCCTTTTTTCTCAATTTTCAGCATCTTCTGATTTTCTGTACTGCCATGACTACTGTCTTTTCTGTAATCAGTTTCATCCAATATGCCTTCAGTTTTACATTCCATTCCCATCATTTCCTGAAGTTCCTGTTCGGAGTCTGCTTATAGTGCCACATTATCTGCCTACAGCAGCTTTGTTGATCTGTCCTCTCTGACCTGATTACTAATAGTCCATCACCAGTATGAACAGCAGTGGGCTCGAAGCTGAACCCTGTTGTACATCCATTCCCACTGGAAACTCTTCTGTATTTGTATCTTTGGACCCTTACATATCATCTGTACTAATTCCACCAGTGTTTCTGGGACATATAACCATTGCAGGACTGCCCAAATCAGCTTTCTTAGGACCTTGTCGTATGCTTTTGCTAAGTCTAGGAAAGCCCAGAAGAGTTTGTGACTCTTTCCTCATCTGCAGTTTCTTCTCCACTATCTATTTCACTGCAGGCATTAGGTTGGTTATACCTCATCCTGACCTGAATTCAAACTGCTCATCTCCCATCTTACTTTCTACTACTCTGCTTATTAATTTATCAGTCACCCTCTCCAGTACTTTTATGCAGTGTCAGAGGTATTTGATACCTCTGGACTGCCCACAGGTGGGAATGTCATCTCTGTTCTTGTACACTGGCACTAGAATGCTTTTATTCTTCAGCCACCTGTAATATGCCTTTCTCTCCATACTGCAATGAGTACTCTCAGAAGCCATTTCTCCTCTAAATCACCCATCTTTATCTTCATCATATCAGCCTTTGGCCATGATTTCTTTTCAGCCTGCTGCTTTCCCTGACTTTGTTTTCCATAGTGCTGTTCTTCTTTTGGAGTGGATTCTTCCTTCTCTTTCAGTTTAGATCATGTATGGAGCAAAATAGCTTCTGTACAACTAAGCTGATCAGCAGGTTATGTAAAAATGTTTGTTGCAACATGGAACAGCCCATCAGAAAAGTGCAGTTTGTAGGGTTGCAGCCTCAGATTAATTGGTTCTTGGATCCACTGAAGATGGTGAGTGAAGACAGGAAACATTGGGTGGGTTGTTTTGTGTAGGGTCTGTCTTCAACTTGCAGGTAGTATGTTTTTTTGTGAATTTGTTCATATAATTGATGTGTAACTCCCAGTATAACTTGCACCTGGATGTAATGAAATCAATTCCATCTGCTAGCACTATTACTGCAGGAGTGAATGTTGAGGTTGGTAGGGAGTAATAAATATGATGTTCTTCGTGTTTCACTGTTGCAGTCATTACATTTGGATTATCTGCTTGCAGATAGCCCTCAGCCGGCCTGATTTTCAAGTCTTGGGTCCTGCGTCGGTTACTCTCTCTTTTTCCATGACGTCAGGTAGTCAGGGGTATAAAGCATGCAGCTGATGCCATTACATCAGTCTTTCTTGCCGTGCAGTGCCCGAAGCAGAAGCAGTTCACAAATGCCGGTCGGCTGACTCCTGAAATTTTCCGTTTTCGAGTTTCAAAACCGAAGTCTTCTAAAAAGCTAAGTACCCCGTTGGGAATCCTTTTTCTTGCTCTAAACCAATGTCAGTAAAAGTTAACAATTGTATTATTTGTGGAAAGCAAATACCTTATAAAGATTTTCATTTGTACTGCATTCCTTGCTTAGGCCTAGATCACAACGTCCATTGCTGTTGGTTTTGTGCCTTATTCAATCCTCGTACTATTCGTCGTCGGTTCATTTTCGCATCTAACTATATCAGTACTCAGTTTAATTATCCAGAAGTGGCTTTGGTAAGCCTACCGGCATTCTGAAAAAATATAATGATAAAGACAGATACAGACTGCACAGGTCCAAAGCTGCCGACGACACTTCCCTTAAGCTAGTTGCCAGTTCGCCAGTACTCGGTGAGGCACTTTTGCAGCCCCTGATACCCGCTAATTCAGATTTGCAGGCCTCTACTGAGACCCATTCGGAGTCTGGTATATGCCGCGAGATGCTTCTTCAACTATGGAACCTGCAGATGTCTCTACCTTGGATGGGTCCGGAGCCACTGTGCAGGCACCGGCTTCCGAGGGTGTATTCAGGCCTACTGACTTGCATATCAAACAGACGCCATCTTCTTTGAGGCCTAAAACTCGATCCACGCCTAGAAAACTGACTTCCAAACCGCATGGTCAGGCCCATATGCCTAAAAAACAAATGATTAAAATGGCTGAAGACCTTATTACTCTAATTAGGGGAAGCCACCCTTCCCCCTCTGAGAGACCTAGAATTGATTTTCCTTCTGATTCTTCTGATCAGGAATCTGAAATTTCTGTTTCTTCTGATGACCAGGATTTGCCCTTATCTACCTATGAGGATTCTGATGCAGAAGACTCCATTCCCCCTGCTCCCCCTCCAGAAGATTTCTCTTTTGGTGAAACTTTGCACAGTCTTAGGGAGCATTTCCGCTGGGAAAGCCAGGATTACTCTAACTCCAAAAAGAGGCTTAGGGAATTCTTACTCCTGCCTCAACACAGGCCTTTAGCTATCCCTCCTGTACTGGACATTGTAGATGATGCCTTCTTGGAATCTAGCCTGGCCCCAGACACCTTACCTCCGGCTCCCAGGAAACCTGATAGGTATTACAGAGTACCTGACTCTCACAAGTTCCTCTTTAAGAATCCTACTGCGGACACAGAGACCATTTCACAGAGACCCAAAGGCATTAAGGCTACTACTGCCAAAAACACTACTCCCTGTGATAGAGATTCCAGGGCCCTGGACAGATGGGGTAAGAAGGTATACACTTCTGCTGTTTTGGCCATTAGGGCCTTAAACTGCCAGTGTCATATGTTAAACTTCCAGCAGCATGTTATTGGATTACTTAAACAGAAACGGATGTTGATTCCTGACTGTGCTGAAAATAAAGAATTACAGGATTTAATGCATTCTGCTGAACAAGTTGGTAAACATACTTTGCAATGTGGTTTTGACTCTTTAGAGGCATCTTGTAGGGCCGCTGTTACTGGGTCTGTTCTTAGAAGGCATGCTTGGCTTAAGGAGCAAACTTTGCCAGATGATGTTAAAGCCAAATTACTGGATGCTCCTTTAAACCAAGACTGCCTTTTTGGCAACAAAGCAGAAGAAGTACTTAAAAAGATGGAGGAAAAAGCTAAATCTATGCAAACTGTTAAAGATTTCCTGCAGGTACAGCTTCCCAGATTTAGTAGGCATTGGCCTTCTAAGAATCTGTCCTTAAATGTCTCTTCCAGGCCTTCTCAATCCAAATCCAGGAACAGCAGACCACCTAGACCACAATCTCATGGTACTCACAGGCCTAAGCATTGGGGGGCTCCCACTTCCAAAGCTGGAAGTGGTAAGACATCCCCCCTATGGTAAATTGTCACAATGACTTAACCTTAAACCTTCCAAGCCCTGCTCAACTGACCGCGCCTTTAGGGGGAAAGATCGCCCTGCATGCAAAAAACTGGGTTTTAAATATATAGTTTCCCAGGAATACAGATTCCACTTCCACACCTTACCAACCCCAAAGAGTTGGCCAGACCTACCCCCAAATCAGTGGGCAGAGGCTCAACAGCAGGTTCTCTCTCTTGTAAGTATCAGGGCTATTCAACCTGTCCCAGCAGAAGAATGGGGACAAGGTTTATACTCCAGACTTTTCCTGGTACCCAGAAAAGACAATTCCTGGCATCCTATCCTGGACCTATCTTATCCTAATCACCTTTTTGGTAATTCCAAAATTCAAAATGCTGACTTCATCAGCTGCTTCCCATGCTATGCAAAAATGCGTGGTTGGCAACATTGGATTTGAAGGAAGCTTACCTGCACATCCCAATAAGGGACTCTTGCAGAAAATACCTACACTTCAGAGCAGGCTACATGCACTATCAGTTCTCTGCACTGCTATTTGGCTTATCTACAGCACTCAGGGTATTCACAAAATGCCTAGCTCCAGTCATTGCATTCTGCAGGCAAAGAAATATTCAAATATCCCCATACCTGGATGATTGTCTAATTCAGGCAGAAAGCCAGGACATACTGTTAAATCATCTGGCATTTGTAAAGAAACTGCTAACCTCACTGGGATACACCATAAACAAAAAGAAATCTCACCTAATACCCTGCCAACAAATTGTATTCCTGGGAGCAAACTTGAACACAACTGCCCAGATGGCCTACCTCACGCCAGAGAAACAAGTTTATCTGACAGCTTACCTCAAATTACTGGCCACAAAGACCCAGCTAACCGCAAGGAAAATACTGTAAGCTCTGGGGTTTATGGCCTCTTGCATCCTACTAATTCCATATGCAAGACTGCATATGAGGAAACTACAATGGTATCTAAAAAGCCTATGGTGTCAACATTCTCAGGACCTGGAATCAGTGATTCCTATCATCCCTTGTATAAAGACAGAGTTCCTTTGGTGGACAGAGGCCTGCCACCACAACAAGGGACTGCCATTCACTCTACCCCCTGCCACCCAAACCCTAACAACAGATGCATCAGACTATGCATGGGGGGCTCACTTGGCAGGACAGTGCATTCAGGGCAAACGGAACCCGAGTCAAATGCACCTGCATATCAATCAAAAACAAATGTTAGCTGTACAGAATTCTCTGACAGCCTTCAAGGACCACATTTTTCCAGGACAATTATTGGTAAAGACAGACAACACCACTGTTATGTGGTACATAAACAAGCAGGGGGGAACCCACTCATACCCTCTCTGCAGACTAGCCATGGCTCTGTGGAACACAGCCTTGACCTGCCAAGTGCACCTACATGCTCTGTTCCTGCCAGGCAAGCTAAATTCACTGGTAGACGACCTAAGCAGAAATCTCATGGACCCACACGAGTGGAAACTGGAACCAAAGATATTCAACATGTTGAGAAACAAATGGGGGAGCCCAGAGATAGACCTGTTTGGCTCCCCTCAGAACTACCATTTGGACATGTTCTGCACAAGGACTCCCCACAGACAAGCTTGGAAAGTGGGTGCCCTGTCCTTCACCTGGGAAAACCTCTCAGTTTATGCCTTTCCCCCTCTGCCTCTCCTCTCCAAAGTTCTACTAAACATCAAACAGGACAAGCCAAGGCAATACTCATTGCACCAGACTGGCCACGCCAACACTGGTACCCCCTCTTGCGCAGTGTGTCACTACTGGAACCATGGCACCTGCCTCAGATCCCTTCCCTGCAGGAGGGCCAGATTCTGCACCCCTAGCTTCAAACCCTGAACCTTGCAGCCTGGCTAATTACCTGAGCTCGCCATTACCATCCCTCAGTAAGCAAGTGCTGGATGTCATTTTGGAGGCAAGGAGGCCTAGTATTAGAAAATCCTGTGCTGAAAAGTGGAAAAGATTCTGTTCCTGGGGCCAAACTCAGGGGATGGGCACAACAGTGCCCAGCTTACCACATATTCTTCTATACTTAACAGAGATGCTTCACAGGGGCCTTTCCTTCTCTTCCATTAAAATTCATGCCTCTGCCATTTCAGCACATTATAATATGGAGCCACCCCTCTTCTCTCACCCCCTGCTGAAGCAATTCCTCAGAGGGGCCAAAAATTTAAGACCACCCAGGAGAGCTCCTACTCCAGCCTGGGACCTTAACTTTGTATTGGAAAAGCTCACTCTACCTCCCTTTGAGCCAGCTGCAACTCCAGAGTTGAAATTCCTTTCTTGGAAAACAGCCTTCCTTCTAGCCATCACTTTAGCAAGAAGAGTGTCTGAATTACAGGCCCTCATGGTAGTGGAACCCTTCATAATCTTCCATGCAGACAGGGTGTCACTCAGGACCAATCCTTCCTTTATGCCCAAGGTGGTATCAAGTGTGGCCCTTAATCAGTCCATTCATTTGCCAACCTTCTTTTCTAATCCACAGAACAAAGGAGAATGAATACTGCACTATTTGGACATGCACAGACAACTTAGATTTTCTTTGGACAGGACTAAGCCTCTCTGGAAAACTGAACAGCTGCTGGTTGCCTTTGCTGCAGGGGCAGAGGGGAAGGCCATTTCAAAGCAAACAATTTCTAAATGGATAGGCCATTGCATTCATTTCTGCTATAAGCACCATGGAAAACCTACCCCACAGGGGATAAAATCACATTCCACCGGGGCTGCATCTACTTCAACAGCCTTTCTCAGAGGTGTTCCTACCAGGTACATCCTAGAAGCTGCTACCTGGAGTTCTGTTCATACCTTCACCAAGCATTACCACTTGTGTATTTTTCAAAATCCAGAGCTGGTTTTACCACTGCAGTTTTGCAGTGCCTAATAGCTGGTCCAAATGCTCTCTAACTGCCTCCTCACTTCCTTAGCTTTGGGAATCTACCCAAATGTAATGACTGGCAACAGTGAAACACGAAGAACATAGTACAGGTGTGTACACTTGCCATAAATGTAGATGTTTGAGTGTATTCACTGTTGCAGTCCTGGTTACCCTCCCTGCAGCCCCCTGACTTTTATTTGCTGTAACTTCTTCTTCTTCTTTACTGGTTTTAAGCTTTCTGGTGTATGTGTTTATAGTTGGAGGTGTAACCTTGTATATAATTGCTTCCCATTATGGAGGCACCTGACATCTGGGGCAAGAAAAACTGATGTAATGGTGTCGGCTGCATGCTTTATACCCCTGACTACCTGACGTTATTGAAGAAGAGACAGCAACCGATGCAGGACCCAAGACTTTGATAATCAGGCCGGCTGAGGGCTACCTGCAAGCAGATAACCCAAATGTAATGACTGCAACAGTGAATACACTCGAACATCTACATTTATAAGTGTACACAACTGTACTTTTTAAATTGTACATATGTACAATAGCTCTAGGCTTCATTTTGTATGTGCTTGATGAATGATCAGTAAAATATTTAAGTTACAGTTGTTAAATCCCACTCCTGTACTCTGCCAAAAACTTCAGATTTTCAGTAAGTGAGAATTAGTGCGCTAAATTTAGTCCATGCAGTTGTGTGTGTGTGTGTGTGTGTGTGTGTGTGTGTGTGTGTGTGTGTGTGTGTGTGTGTGTGTGTGTGGCAGAATGATGCAATTAACTTCTCATTCAGAATGACTGACTACATGTCAGTCTAATAATCAATACCATTTAGATTGGCTTAACCATAGGTGACTGAAAGGGAAGAAACTGGAATCTGTTTCAGTTTTGTTGCAGCATGAAGACGTGGAAAGATAAGACTGGGTATATTTTTGTAGGAGAACAATATGTTTTACATTTTGTTTTTGTTGATGTTACTTGTTTGCATGTTGGTCAGTTTGTCATATTCGGTTTAACAAGTCTGCTTATAACCTTAGTGCTATGTTGTAGTAGAAATGTAAACAATTACGTTTTTATTTAAAACATTAATAGCTGATAAAATACATTTTGCGAGTAATACATGCTAAAACGGGACATCTCTGTGCTTCCAGTAATTTATGTTGAGGATCTAATCTTGGAAGACTTCTCATCATCAAAGGTAAATGCAGCCTGTCCATGACAAATGGCACTTGTTACCCATCCCATACTGTCTGTGTACACCAACCCAGGATTAAAAATATGGACAGTGTAGTTTCAAAATGGAACTAAGATGATTTCAAGGCTGCCAGTTATACTGGAGCAAGAACCTTATTTTCAGGTGTTTTTCACTGGGTTCCAGGCTACTGTGAGTCATAATCAATTTCATCATAACAGTGAAATGGTGACTGCTCAGTAGCTATCATATGCAGATGCATCTACAAGTCAGTTCTTTGCTGCAGTATTAATAACATGAATGTGTGGTGCGCTCAGTACTGGCCAGAAGTTTTATTGTTTTACCTAGCCATTTTATATCAGTCTGTATATGTGTTTTTGGTTGGGGAAGCAGCCTCTGTCTCTGTGGTATGAGCAAATCTGCCTCTCTGTCCTACATCTTCAGTAATTCTTTCTGTTGCTACACACTGATAAGTCACAACTATTTCATTCATGCATGGACTCCAAGTCAGATACCCTTGCTTGTGCTGATGTTTTCCTAGACTTAAGAAAAGGGAAAAAAACCTTTAGTTTCTCTTCTTGATTGCGTGTCGGTTATTTTATATCTCTGACATCCAAATTCTCTGAAGGATTGTTGCCTGAACTATTATGATTGGGAACAGACTGTCAAGTAGAACAGACCATTTTTGGTGTCCATCAGGTAGGAAAGCATAACTCAACTAACAAAGCAAACCTTGTACAGATGGATATCCAACTGCATTGCCCTTTGTTATGCAAGTGTCAGTAGTTCCTTCCTGGCAGGGTCCTAGTACAGTCTAATAAGATAATGTAGTGACCTATTTTTCAAGAAAGTACCCATGCCATGTGCTTGTCAAACTGCAGTATGAACAAGATCCCATGCGTTTTACAGACACTGCAAAGTGGATTTGCAGTCTAGGTTTGTTGATGCTTCATATATCATTACTTCAGCAAGGACTTAGCTGCACTCAAAGAAGATAGAACAGTTTAGTGAAGTTTGAGCTACCATTTTGCTGTAGGCCTTTGCCTGTAATTACGTGCAGTCATAAAGCAGCACCATCTTAACTCCTCAAGCCTAGTCTGCATGCTTAACTTGTCTGCCATTCTGAGCCCAGGCTCCACCTGGGTCTCAGCAGTGGTTTTCATACGAGTTCCAGCAGGTGCCACATTCAGTAATTGAAGGCAGCCTGAGGTGTAGTTATGGCCTTTCCCTTGTATACCGCTGAAGCTGGCTGCTCAGGAGATATTTATTGGATTGTATTCATTGTTACTAAGGTTACCATGCAGGTGGTCTTAAAGATACATATCATTGGAACTTAAAGGTTCAGGAATAGTAGGTGGGTCTTGGAAAGCTTTTTCATAAGGAGTTCCTGCTAAGCCTTCAAGAACTTCCATTATCTTATTCATAGATATTCCAATGCCAATGCTATTATAACCATTGATTTCTTGCCAGTGCCCTCACCTTCTTTCCCCAGGATGACCATACCAGTCAATCCTATAGTAAATCATCTAGTTTATATTTAAAGGGAAATACTGAGTCGCACTGTTTAACATACAGGGGAAGTTTATTCCAGAAGTTTGGGAGGTGGTGGGTTACAGATCTGTCCCTCCACTGTGTTTTATCTGTTGGTGAAGATTTAGATGTCTAGTTCTAATACTGGTAATGAGACTGGTCTTCTGGACAAACAGGAGGTCCAGGACAATCGGGTCTCTAATGGCTTGGTAGGCGAGACTTGTTTATTATTTTTTCCTTTATTTTATTAGTTTTCTACATCTTTAATGATTTATTCTGTACCCTTCAAGAATAGCAAAATTTGCATTAATAAACATGAAAGTGATTTTGTATATACCACTGAAAGTGCAACTCATTCTGGCACTACAAATAATTTATGTTGTGCTAATCAAATATAATACAAATTAAGTTTATATTTAGTAATGTAAAATCACATGCATACAAATGCAGGTTATCTCTCTGTAGTAAAGTAAATATGTAATCCATATAAATAAAAAGACGATTTGGCTTTTCACTCTTAACTGCTAGAAGAAAACTTGCTGATATTAAGACAGAAAAAAAAATATTAAGTGAAAGCATGTTGATTAGCAGCACAAATTCAAAGTACACATTCATGAATCAAATTTACATATCTTCCATGTTCTTATATAAAGAATATGGACAGCGATTTCCTAATAGACATGTGAACTACTTTATAAGAAATGTCTACTGGCATAATCTTGCACGTTTGTAAAGAAGGCTGTCAGGCAAAGTAATGGCTGCTATTCAGTGTCGTGAAATTTTTTAAAACACGATTCCCAAAAAAGCAAGTTTGAAGGACTATCCACTTCAGCTGTTTAAATCCTTCCTTGATGAGAAATGTTATTGTCCAGCTACTTTCTGCATTCCAATCACATATAACATATTACAGATATCAGGCTTAAATGATTCAGCCTTCTGTTTTAGTGTCTAATCTCCAGAGTCAAGCTCAGTTTGTCAAATGTGCTTTTTGCTTTTTCTCTTCCCATCAGCTAGCCTGAATGTAGTCAATATGGAAAATACTATTGAAAAAGAATGTATTGACTATATTCAGGTTTGCTGCTGGAAGGAGAAACAGCAAAAGCACACGTGACAAATGTATTATGACTCTAATGAACTTCCTTTGTATTCATTTTCAAAATTTTGGTAAACAAAATAAGGCAACCCTCATGCACTGTGTTTCTCTGGCATTAACATGACCAAGAGACATCTTATGGAAAAGGCTGTAAGGTGGACATCTAGCTGTAAGCTTCCCATTACAGCATTTACTTACTACTTAGTGGACTGTTTTCTACCTGTGGATCCACATAAACATTTCCTGTGTGTTCTCAGTCAGAAGATTAGAGATTGGGGGGGGGGGGGAGCATCCTACCTGATACACCCTAAACAACTCCCCTTTGTATGTAGTGGGATGTTTATATGCAAGGGGAAAAAAATGTCTGACTGGCACTGGTGTTTGCCAAAACACGTATGTTGAGTACTGCAGCAAAGACCTCCTACTCAAAGATGCCCTGCTTTGGTGAGTACTGCACACAGCTACTTTGTTTAGTTTGCATAAACTATGTGGTAGATCTGCTTTTTTTTTCACAACATAAATGAAACAAATGTATTTGGTGTTTCAGTAATATGCAGATATAGCATTACCCTTTACTTTTGCATGCTTTCCCTGTCCGCACACACAAACATGTATAATATATATGGGTCTACTTCACAAACCCAAAATCCCACTTCCCCGACTTACAAATAATCGAGACAAAAAAGCAGATAACTCAGAAGACCAACCATCCAGAACACTGACTTTCAAGTCTAGGTAAGTAACCCCTTGACCAACCCAAAAAACAAATTAAGACCAAAGCAAACTAAACCCACCCATATGGGGGGCTGCGTCCCCCACACCCCCCCTAACTAAATATACCAACTCTGATATCGCACTACCATGGGGGTAAGGGGCAAAGTTCACCACGGTGGCCAAGTGATTACTTACCTGGAGTGAAATGTCAGTGTTCAGGGACATCGGTATTATGGATTTCTGGCTTTGTCGTCTCAGTATTTTGAAAGTCCGGTAAGTGGGATTTCGGTCTACTAAAGTAGACCCATATATATGTGTGTATATATATATATATATATATATATATATATATATATGTCTGTGTGTTTGTCCATCGTTGTCGACGATGACCAAAAACATCACGTCAAGGAGGTTGACGGAGTACGGTGTGTCCGTCTGTGGCTGATCAGTCTGATGCGGGCTTGCTTGGAAAGCTCTGCCGTACGTTGGGCACAAGTGGTCATTTGGGTTGGTTGGCAATGAGTTGGCTGTGGATTTACACAGCTCACACTTCCTCTGTGCCTCTGTGGTCCTGCTCTGCTCGTAGGAGGTAGCACCTTTGCTGATGCAGCTTCACCAGGCAGGGCGGTCTTGTGCTAGGGTTTCCCAGGAGTCCGGTTCATTGCCAAAGCTCTTCAGAGGGACTTTCAGTGTGTCCTTGAAGCACTTTTTCTGCCCACCTTGTGTGCATTTGCCTCCTGCAAGTTCACCATAAAACAGTCTCTTGGGGAGGCGTGTGTCTGGCATACGTACAAGGTGGTCTGCCCACCTGACTTGGGCACTCCTCAGCAGGGTGTAGATACTTGGCAGTCCATCTTGAGAGAGGACAACTGTGTCTGATCCAGTATCTTGATCCAGTGTCAGCATATAGTCAAGATGACTGGAGATTGGTCGGGATGCAGTGGATGGCCAACAATGTTCTATTGTGTCTCACTGTGCCCTATTTGTGCTCCACATCACTTTGCGGAGTCCGCTTTCCTGCCTGTTGAATCAGTCTGGTGATTTCCTCCTTGCAGTCTGCCGGATCCAGTCTTCACATGCATTGGTAGACAAGCCCTGACCTGTTGGGGTTGCAAACCAGTCGGCTACCCTCACATGGTTTTTCCGGCCAGTCGAAGTCATTGCCCAGAGTGTGGCCGCTGTTTCATGCAGACAGCTACGAGGAGCCACAGGTGAGAGCTGAGTGTCAGGTGAAGACCAAGGTGGATGAACTACTCTGAAGAGCACATGTTCACCCATCAGAGGTAGTACCTCTCCCTGGCACCCCATACACACACACACACACACACACACATATATATATATATATATATATATATATATATATATATATATATGGGTCGCTGTAACTTTTTCAAACAGTGTTTAGTGCTTTACTTGACATCTGTTTGATTGTTTAATCGACAAAGTTTGGTCGATTAAACAGATGGTTGACATGCATGCGAGATTGACAATCCCTGGGGGAGGAGCCTATATCCTTTTTCCCAGGGATTGTGTGATCGTTGAGTTAGAATATATTATTAGCAGAGGGTGTATGGGCAAGCCTCCCTGCAAAAAAAAAAAAAAATAGATGCTGTCTTTGTGGGTTTTTTTTTTAAAGTTTTGTATGCTTTCAGATTAATTCTAAGCACATGCATTGTAGTGTGTCAACATGTTTCAACATTATACACATCAACCTAAATGGTATTTGATCAATTCAAGTAGATCCATATATAGGTAAATAGATATATAAGTAAGTGTGTGTGTGTGCACACACACACACTATATATATATATATATATATATATATATATATAGATATATACATTTATATATTCACACACACACACACACACACACACACACACACACACACACACACACACACACACACACACACACACACACACACTTGCCCTTTAGAGAGAGTATAAGCAATGCAATTTACATTGAACTATTCTGTTTTGATTTCTTAGTTTTCAGAGTTTCTGTGATTTGATATAAATTTTACAAACAATATGTGCTTTGCAACCTTTTCAAGTCATACATTTATGAATATGTACACATTTTGTACAGTCACCACATACATAATTGTTTGTGTATGTTTCGTTCCCCTTTTCGTAGGACTGATGGCCTTAATAATAATACACTGCTGACTTTATTGTCATTGAAATGGTTTGAAACTAGTTGAAGTTGGTTTAAGTGAGCTTAGCTTTTAAAAGATCTGGGCAGATGTACTGGCCTATGGAAATAAAATGCTAAAAAGCTAGAGAGCTGCATGAAAAAGGGTTTGTTGACTAGCTCCTTGGGTTATCATACTTTTATTTGGTCCTCTACTAGCCTCCTTGTTTTCATGGAAATGCAGCATATACTATAACCTAAAGTAAGGATTATTATTCTTTGAAATGGCTGGTGGTATATCTATTTTAGGGTTATGTTTTGTGTTCTGGGAATCCTGAATTATAAACCAGAGATTCTTAAAGCTGTCATGTGAGGAAACTGTTACAGGGCATGATTTGCAGGTGCCATTTGGGTGCAAGAGCAGTGGCTTGATAAATGAATGCCAGTACAAGGATAGTAGGCCTTCACAAATGAGTATGAATAACACAATGTTCTTGTTTGGGGTGTAGGTCGGTGTTTCTTAGTAATAAGAATTTATGTGGTGCATTTCTAGCAGGCATGCTGCTACAGTTACAGTATAGAAGACTATGTTTTTTGGTCCTCAGCTTTATAGTGAAAGGGTGCCAATCTGGGGAGCCAACTTTATTGTGCTAACTAAAGTACTAATTGTCTGTTAATATAAAAAGACAGTGCAGATATTTAGTTTGCATTTTAAGGCGTTCCATTTTTTGCTGGCTTGTATGAACTCTGCATAGCATATTTAGATCTACTGCAAAAGCTCGAAGTTTCAAAAATTCGAACTTCAAATGGCCGAGACCATAAGATCGAAGTTTTGAAACATTGAAAATGTAATTAAAAAAATTAAAACAATTTTTTTTTTACATTTTTGCAGGGACAAGCCCCATTGCACCCTCCCAGACCCCATGCTTAATAGCTTTACCAACTAACAAACTTCATGCTTCTGAAGGGGATCCATGTATTTATTTTCATCAAAGACAAAACTTTTCTTAGCTGTAACTTGTTCCCTTTGAGAAACTTGATAAAATCAAAGAGCTGATAAAAAAGTGAAATACTGTTTTGTTCTACAAAATGACACCAGGAAGACTATATTGTAGTGTATATTCTAGAAAGAGTTGTATCAGTTCTATGAAGGTGTGAACTCTATTGTATATTAAAAAATGTAAATCCTTATAATGTGTATTTTAATGCTACGTTTTACTGGTTTTATGTATAAGCAGAGCCGTACATTAGGAGATTGCATGCAAATTGCCTGTGCTAAAGCTATCTTGAAGCTCTGAAAGTATGGAGTGACCTTTGTTATGTTTGCAAGTCATGCTTTATATACACAATCCAAAGCACTGTGGTGACCTCTCATTTCATTTTCATACCGCAGTCACTTATTTCTACCAGCAGTACCAAGGATGGTGTGTGCCCCTGTGTGATAACATGTATTTCGTAAAGTCAAAATAAGTATAACCCAGGTTTCTCTAATGTAGAAAAATAATATTGCTTAGTTTTTGCATAGACAGGCTGCAACATTTTATCTCCAAAGTTTATGTTAATTAGTTTTCTAACTTGCTGTAACCACAGGTTCAAACCATTCATATTGACTATTCCAACTATTTCAACGCTTAGCTGTTTCTCCCTTCTGGTGATATATGTACACTGTGTCCCACAAAATGCACTTTATATCTTTTGAAAAAGTTGGTGAGTCATATGACAACCTTTGTTTAAAGGGATTTGCCTAATTGCCTAAAATTGTCTATTTCCCACCTTTGGAAATGCTTCCAGCAGAAATTGCATTTTGTCACCCATGTGGGGAAGGGGCAGTGGTAACTCAAGGGCGGAGTCGGAAGTCCCAGTTATAATAGTAGCATTACATGGCTATTTTGTTATAGAAAACACTAATGTAAATATGTTGAACTGTATTGATTTTATGTACTAGTAAACTGTTGCAACCACTCAAGTTCAAAATAATTGTGAATTCCAATAAATTTTATTGCAACTTTTTGTAACAAAATGTGAGGTGTGATTATTGTGTTTGTATATTTGAAGAAAAGCATATATTCATACAGCTGAAAGTTGACTGAAGATGGCAGTTTGACAGATATTTTATATTTTTTCGATTTGTAGATATGGCATGTAATTATGAAATGTTTTGCAATCTTCATCATTTGGTTTTGAAATAACAGACACCATGGAATTACTAAATGGATTTTTGGAGAGTATGGTTTATTGTCTGCTTCCCACATGAACAGCAATTACAAGACAATGGTGGGCGCTCAGTCACAGTAAATTTACTTCACAGAGACTATTTAAAACAGGCCGTCTGCAAATAAGACTTCAGTGGCAGATATTTTTTTTTTTTTTATTTAACATTTGTTGACCGGGAATGTCCGACTAGGTTCCACAGATCCTGTTTTCAGCGGAGGCCCGGGGGAGAAATGCTCCAGAAACAGTTGCTTCACTTAAAGCATTTGCTCAGTGCATTATTGAATCAGTTGCCATTTCACTAGATACTTTTCAAAACTCTGAGGATTGTAATAAGAATTGTAGGAATAAGCAGACTTGAACATATGAATTTGGGGGGATACGTAAAACATGTCCAAAGGTGCATTATCTTTGAGTAATCCTCTTTCTCTGATGGGCAACAATATTGGGAGTTAGTACTTTAAGTTGTAAATGTATGGATAAGTCTCCCACATTAGAATGTGCAAGAGCTCTTTAACCCTTGAAAAATGCCCTGGGGGTATAACAGGGAGTTTTAGGGTTTGATTTTTTTTTTTCTTTTAATTGCATTTTATTTTTGAAGTGTTGAGACTTTGGAGATTGGTCTTGCACTTGGAAACCTGTTTCATTGAATGCAGTTAGTTGAAATTGCTCCAGAGTTGAGTACAAGATAAATGTATGAGTGAATTTGTTGGATGCAAAGGGCAAAGCTCCAGTGCTTCTCATGCATTGAGAGAACATAATCAACTCCTTTGTTACTGTAGCTTAGGGAAAAGGGCTGTTCATCTCAATTAGAATGATTTATGTCGGGTCATATTTAAGAGTTTTGCTTCATCCATTCAGATTTGAGAATTGCTATCTTCCCATAGCTGTGCCAACTAATATGCTGTCATCTTAGGCAGCCCGTTGCCTGCTTCATTCTACCATTGAGCACAAACTGTACATATTCCATCCAGTGCAGTTTTAAGCTGTGCAACTGATTATAAATTTACCATCTGTCACAGTTTTATTAATGAAAAGTTAATATGTTAACTGGCATTTTCACTTGTGCATGCTGGTCCAAATTGTATAATTCAGTTGCTTGGTCGTGAAAAAATGAAAACTGTTTTGGGGAATTTTTCCTTTCCCCATTGTTATGTGTCAATGGAACTGGTATATACAAGTTCAAGGTCTGTAGAGGTGCAGAAGAGCTATCTCCCCTGCAAATAAATAAGTAAAAATAAAGATTTAATGCTGTCTGTTGTTGTGTGATTCAACCTTTCAGTTATTGGACCGAA
Source organism: Protopterus annectens (assembly GCF_019279795.1). Taxonomy (NCBI): domain Eukaryota; kingdom Metazoa; phylum Chordata; order Ceratodontiformes; family Protopteridae; genus Protopterus; species Protopterus annectens. The sequence continues at coordinate 487,446,018 of NC_056729.1, forward strand.
CTGGCTCTGATTTGGTCACCTTTCAGAAGCTTTGTTTCTGGGGCACTGACTTATCCCCTGCCTATAATTCCCCAATTACCTCAATGTTTGCTGCCTGATCCAGAAGGACGTGATCTTTTAGGGCTCGGATTGTTTTTTTAGATAAGTGACATGTGAATCTTTTGGGATATCTGTAGTACAATATTTTCTTTACTTTATCTTTCCTATTTCATTTCCTCCCTAAAGATTTCAAAAGCTTTTCTGAAGGGCACTTTCCTTTATCAAGGCTCCAGTTCCTCCTTGGAACATTACTATTATGCTTCAGGCCTTAACTCAAGCCCCTGTCGAGCCTGCAGCTACAGTAGACTTAAAATATCTTTCTTGAAAAACCCTAGTTTTTAGTGGCTGGTACTTTGGCTAGAAAGTTTTTGGAATGTAAGCATTATCCTGTAAGTCTTAATATATGATCTTCTTTAAGGACATGGTGCCGTTGAGAATAAATCTCATTTTTCTTCTAAAGGTGTCATCTGAAATGAACATCAGTCAGACTGTTCTTTTCAAAAGTTTTCTATCAAAGGACAGATTTTATTTACAGAGGACTAAGTGTGTTAGAAACCATGATCAGCTTTTTATTGCCTTCTGTAAAGTGAAAATTGATCAAAGCGTATCCAAAGTCACTTTATCTAGGTGACTTTCTAACTGTATAATGCCTGTGTACAAAAAGCTGGGACTGACTTTACCTAACAAAGAGCTCATTCTACAAGGGCAGCAGCAACTTCTCTTGTCTATGGACAGAGTTCCTTCTGCCTTTTGTGTCTCACTATATACTGGATGCAGTCCAGATCCCTTACATGTTTTGGTTCCATCATTCTCAGAAATAGCCTTCCATTTGATGTTGTCATTCTTCATTCATTCTTGACTGATGGGTTTGGTTCCGACCTCTTGGAACTGACTCGGCTGTTATACATAGCTCACGCCAGCCAAAAAACTCTCGAGCTAAGGCTCTACCCACAATATCTCTCTCCTCATTACCTCAGATCTCATTTGTCACATAGAAAATTGGATTAGTCATTCGATGCTCTCAGCTAAGTGCTTTAAATTTCTTCTTTCTGAACCCTTAGTGCTTAGAATTTTTTTCTAGAAAGTTTTGCGACATTTCAGTAATTATTTTTTTTTTACCATCGCTGGTATCGGGCCTTCTCCCTTCTTCTGTTACCATTGGTAATCTTTTATACCATTGTTGGAATCCTCCCTTTCTCATTTCCCCCTTTTTTATTTTACCAATTTGGGTATTTTCTTATACCATTGTTGGTATAGTTAAAAACAAAACTATACTTTTCCTGTCCTTCCTCTCTGGTGTGTGTGTGTGTGTGTGTGTGTGTGTGTGTGTGTGTGTGTGTGTGTGTATACATTAGTGACAAACTAACCTTTTCAATATGGCAGAGAAGCAAAAGGGGACATCTGGTTTTAAGCAGTGGTCAAGACTGTGACAGAAAGATGCCCAGTTCTGATGGGCATCTTTTATGCATGTATTGTTTGGGTGCCCCACACTTGGACTTTACTTGTACTATTTGTCAGGGCTTTAGTGCCCTTACTTTAGCTGAAAGGCACAACAAACTTATTTTGAAAGGCTTATTAAAATGTCCCTTTACTGAAGCCTTTTCTAAGGCGGAGACTTAAATCTCCTGAAGCAAAGAAAAAAAGGCCACTCTGTGCCAACCTCCCCTACGGCACATGAACCTGAGTCACAAAAAACACAGGTTCCGACGGTTTCTTCTGAACCTAAAGCCAAGGTACAGAAATTGGCAATAACTTCACCTACTACAGCAAAAACAACTAAGTCCTCATCGGTGCCAGCAGTCATTGAACCGGTTCAGACAAAAATTCCTTCAGCGCTGACAATAGTTTCTGTTCAACCTCCAGTATCATCTCTTTTGGTTCCACAATTCCCATCCATACATTAACCTATGGTGCTGAAAATCAATTTACCAGTTATTCCCAGGACTAGATATTCCCCTTCAATGGACCCCTTCCTGGGTCAACAACCAAGCCCCTTTATAGATAGGCTTGAGTCGCCTTAGGGAATGTCAATCCGTTCCTCCAGGAGTCTATTGGAATTGGACATAGTCAGATTAGTGGATCAGCTTTTGGCAGCCAGAGGCCTCCCTGCACCATCACAAACCTTTCTCCCACCTGGAGCTGAGGCTTATTCTCCAAGGACTCCAACAGTTTATCCTCCTTCAACCTCATTTCAGGGTTTGAAGCCCCCGCTTTGACGGTCCTGGTGCCAGTTACCTCATTGCTGATGCTGGATCTCACCTCGGTATGGGAGTCAACTCTGTGGTCTTCAGCTCCTTCGGATCCATTGCATACCCAGGACAGTGGTTTGGCTGTCGGTTCTGAGATCCTTGGACCAGTGCCATTTATTTCTGTGGTGCTGTCTACGGGTCTTGGGGCCATGGCAGTTTCGAGCTCTCTCTCGGCTCCTACTCTGGGTGGTGGCTCATTGGAGTGGGGTGTGACCCCAGTTCTGAGGTTGTCTTTCTCAGTTCTGGGCGCCCATCCCTCTTTGGGTGGGCCTGTTTTTCAGATTATGGAGAGAGCTTTGGCCTCAGCAGGTTCCCAGCTAGTTCTTTCCTCTTCAGAGTGCCATATTTTCATTTCTTCTAGTTCGCAGCTGTCACAATCTGTTACATCAGGACAGTGGGCATAAGAGCTGCAAGACACCCAGTTCAGTGTCCCCCCCTCTGCAGAGTCCTCCTTAGAACCTCTCTCTGAGGAGCCACCCTATAAGAGGATGTGCAAGAGGAAGCTCCTGGATTCTCCTGAAGAATCTTTCACTGAAGACACAGATTACAATGAAGGGGAAGGGTCCCCATGGTCATCCCTGGAAGATGTCTCCTTTGGAGACATCTTAGAAATATTAAAACAGAGGGGGTGATTAGAATCCCTCAAACCCATCCTCTGAGGAGTCTGTGTTTTTGCAAGCTTTTTGTGCCTGCCCTACTACTTCTTGGGTGACCTTGCCAACTGACGACCTAGTTAAGTTGATTGTTCAGCGAGCGTGGAAGGATCCTGACTCCATAGAGCCTATTCCCTGGAGACCGGATAAAATTTCAGCCCCAGAGGATCAATCCTATTGGTCTAAGGATCTAACAGTGGATGCCATGATGTTGGTGGCGATGGCCACCAAAAAAGGAACTCGCCGAGGAGAGTCCAACTATCCATTCTCCTAACCGAGAGTCTCCGGACGATGGATTGATTTGGAAAGTGGGTCTTTGCTTTAACAACCTTCGCTATTCAGTCTTTGAACTTCTTGGCAAATTTTACCAGACTCCAAAGAGATCTGATAACTGAACATTCAGATACCCTTGCAGGAGCAGTATCTGACTGAGTTTGAGATAAATTAGCCTCTCAGCTTGCCACCCTGGAGTCAATCTCAAATTTGTCCATGTGGCTTATTGCTCATACAGCCAAAGGGACGTCTAGGGCAGCGGGTACAGGCATTGCTATTAGGCATCACACCTGGATGCACTTGTGTGATTTCACTGAAAGCTTTATGCCTTCCTTTATCAATGCTGCTGTTGATGGTACTTCTTTGTTTGGCCCAAAAGTCAGAGACACACTAGCCAGGTGTGAAAAAGATGGAAAGAACCTTTCTGCTGTGGGCGCTAGTTTTTCTGCTCCTCAACAACCTTACTCCAGGAATCAGAGGAGTGGAAAAATGTAGTTCAAGAAGACCCAAAGGCATTTTCAGGACACACGTGGTGACTATTCTTCCCAGGTTAGAGAGGGGGAATTCTTCTGGAAGACACCCCTCCCGTGATAGAGGGGATCTGTGTAACCAGGCCTCCAGAGATTCCTTTCCTGGATATCCCTATCAGTGCTCCTGAATGGAAGCCTGATTGGTTACCTCTGTAAGCAGTCGGGGAAAGTTCTCTCTGCACCATTCAGCCTGGCTTAAAATAACCTTGGATACCTGGGTGCAGAAAATAATTACCAGAAGTTACCATATTCCCTTCGATCTGTGCCCAAAGTCCCAAAAACTAACCACTGATGTTTCACCCAGTCAGAGGGATCTAGCAGTGCTAGAGATTCAAAAGCTGCTTCAAAAAAAGTCATCCAAGTAGTCCCACCAGACCAAATAGGATCCAGATTCTACTCAAGATTCTTTTTAGTGCCAAAGAAGACAGGGGACTGGAGACTAATATTGGATCTCAGCCTATTGAACAAATTTGTACAACAGAAAAAATTCTGGATGGTCATGGTTCAGTCAATCCTTCCCTTCCTAGAGAAGGATGATTGAATGTGCTCTATAGACCTTCAGGACATGTATTATCACATAAAAATGGACAAACGCTCCAGAAGGTATCTCCGCTTCTGGCTAGGAGCCAGTCATTACCAATTTCGGGCACTGCCGTTCGGTCTCACCACAGCCCCTAGGATGTTCATCAAATGTATAGCAGTCGTAGCAGCTCATCTGAGACAACAGGGATTCCGCATGTTTCCATATCTAGGTGACTAGCTCCTCACCGCTGCCTCCAGGCATCTACTGCTTTACTTCATAGACTTTGCTCTACATCTTGTCGACACACTAGACATTTCAGTCAACAAAGAAAAGTCACAATTGACTCCCACACAGGATTTGCAGTTCACTGAAGCAAGATTAAACACATTATCTTGTGTAGCCTCCCTTCCTCTCCACAGACAGTTGAAATTCAGAATGCAACTTCAGGTAATCATCTCCCAAAACAGAGTTCCTGCTCGTCTGGTGTTACAAGCTCTGGGATCCATAGCAGCGACAATAATGTTAGTTCCCCTAGCGAGGTAAAACATGAGGCTACTTCAATGGCTCTTGGCATCACAATGGTCAATTCTAACTCATCCCATGTCCCATCCAGTCGATAACAAATTGCTGCAAGAAGGATTTATCTTGATGGAAGAAGCCAGAAGACAGTCTGTGGGGTCATTCCTTTTCCCCCTCTCAGCCCAAGGCTGAGTGACCATAGAAGCTTCCTAGATAGGGTGTGGGGGGGGCATTTTCTGGGACAGACTGTTCAAGGCACTTGGTCCTTGCAAGAGGCCAATTTGCACATCAATGTCCTAGAATTGAGAGCAGTGCTTTTAGCTTTGCAAGTATTTCAGGCTGTCCTTCCTTCAGAGACAATTGCAATCCAATCAGACAACATGTACGTAGTCTTGTATATCAACAAACAGGGGGGAACCAGGTCTTACCCTCTATGTCGGGAAGCTGTAAGGATTTGGCAATGGGCAATTGCTTCCAACCGCTTTCTGATAGCAACACATATCCTGGGGAACTCCAATGTGATTGCAGACAAACTGAGCAGATGCATCCTCCTGCCTTATGAGTGGTCTCTCAATCCCAACGTAGCGACGAAGATCTTTCATCGATGGGGTCAGCCTTGCTGTGACCTGTTCGCTTCTCCCATAAACTACAAATGCAGCAACTGCTTTGCCCTAACCCCCCATCGTGGTGAGTCCCTGAGAGATGCACCTGTTCTTGATTGGCCCCCAGGACTTCTGTATGCCTTTGCCTCCATTCCACTGATCCCCAGTTTCTGAGGAAAGCCCAATAGTTGAGAAGCAAAGTGATTCTCATTGCACCATATTGGCCCCGTCAAGTCTAGTTTCCCTTTCCTTGGCCTCATCTATTCACCGCCCATAGATTCTGGACCCACCTTCGGACTACTCTCTCACCCTTAGGGTTTAGTGCAGTGTTGGCGAACCTTTTGGATTTGGCATGTCAGACGCTTCTGGCACAAAATAATTCAGTGCCCTTCACATGAGCAACAAATGCAAAAGCAGTGTCTTTGGTAACTTGGGTGTTATTCGTTGGATTGTCACCCAGAACATCGTGCTGTGTGTCACCTTTCACACACACATCATAGGTTCCCCATCACTGGTTTAGTGCATCCCAATCTTCAAAATCTCAAGCTGACGGCTTGGTTTCTACAATTCCAGTAATTGCCAGGAAGACTAACTTGTTCTCTCTAATGCAAAGGATACTTCTGGCCTCCCATAAACCATCCACCAGGAAGCTTTATCTTGGCAAATAGAAAATATTTTTAATTTGGGCTACTGCAAATCACACAGACCCTTTCTCAGTATCAGTTGACAAGGTACTGGAATATTTGACTGCCCTGTTTGAAATGGGGGCTTCTACGTCTACAATTAGGGTTAATTTGGCTGCCATTTCAAATTTTCATAACAGTTTTGATGACCATTCCTTGATGTCTCGTGTATGCATAATTTTTCTTAAAGGTGCTCTGCATTTAAAAAAAACCCTTTCAAGGACCCTGTAGCTCCATGTGATTTGACTTTAGTCCTGCAATGTCTAGTTCAACAGCTCTTTGAGCCAGCAGCCACTTGCAACCTCAAGTTTCTAACTTGGAAAACTCTCTTCCTAGTAGCTATTATGTCTGCTAGGAGAATTTCAGAATTACAGGCTTTGTGTGTGAAATATCCATACATCATTTTTCACAAAGAAAGAGCATCACTCAGGACCAATCCCACCTTCCTTCCCAATGTGGTATCCGAGTCTAATATCAAACAGTCCATAGACATACCGGTTTTCTTCCCAAAATTTATGAACAAAGGAGAGCACTGTCTACACTTGTTAGATGTCCACAGACAGTTACATTTTTACTTGGACAGAACAAAATCTTCTAGAAAATCAGACCAACTATTTCTATCATTTTCAGTACCCGGACTGGGCAAGCCTATATCAAAGGTCACCCTGTCAAAATGGCTAAGAGACTGTATTACCTTTATATACAATCAAAACAAACTCATATTGTCATCTACTGTTAGAGCTCATTCCACAAGATCTGTTCCACTTCAGCTGTCTTCAATTCCAAGCTTTTATGGAAGACATATGTGCAACTGCAACTTGGGCTACTCAGCATACCTTTATCACTCATTACAAGTTAGACATGGTCTCCAGGGGAAGAGCATCCTTTGGCTCTATGGTGCTCAGGAATATCCTTCCTTACAGCTTCCCAATATCTAAAGTAGTTAGTGATTCTGTCCCATCTGTCAAGAATGAATGAAGACTGACAATATCAGATAAAGAAGTTATGTTCTAACCATAATGTTCCATCTGTGTTGTCGATCATTCATTCTTAACATCCCATTGTCCTGCCCCCTCCAAAAGACTCCTGGAGGTCCGGGCCTAGTTCTGGGATGTTATAGTGTAATACTTTAGACAGGGCTTCTGTGTTTTTTAAATACTTGGCAAACTCGATCTGAGGTAAAGGGGAGAGAGGCGTTGTAGGTAGAGTCTTAGCTCGAGAATTTTTTGGCTGGCACGAGCTATGTGTAATGGCTGAGTCTGTCCCGAGAGATCAGAATCGAACCCATCAGTCAAGAATGGATGAAGATTGACAACATATCTGAAACGTTATGGTAAGAGCATGACTTCTTTTTCATAACACTCTGGTGTCTTTGGATCTGTCCCAAAGGTTGAATTGGACAAAACAGCAAACACTGGATATGAAAGTTGCGTACTTCCCATAATGCCAGATCTGTGTTGTCTTACTTTCTTCTGGTTCAACATCCCTCTCTCTGTCCCTCAACCTAAGTTGTCCATTTTTGTCATTCCTGTTGAATGTTTGGACCTAATTAAGGGCTGTGCCATTGGACAGCGTGTGATTACTGTTCTTCATAATAATGCCGTCTTTCCTAGCTCATCCTGTAGGAAAGCCTGTTTATATCTGATTGCCAGCTAATGCCTCTGTTGTATGAGCAGGCAACTTAATATGAGGTAGTTGGGGGAACACAGGGAATCGTGAGTAGTGGAAAAGTCAAAGCCCCAAATCCAAAGCTTTGGAAGGTGCAGAGGTTGGATTTGGTCAGATCCAATAACACAAAGACTGAGACAGACAAAAACAAGACATTTTTCTCATTTATTTTATATCATTGGAAGGTTTTGAGTATGTGTGACTGAGCATTTGTGGTATGAGCCTAAGCATTCCAAGCTTTCATGGTACAAACTGCCATTGTAAAGGAAAACAAGGCATAATAACACTTGGTGCATATCCTAGCCACCCCGTCTTTATTCAGATTAGGGTTTATCAGCAGCCTTTATTCCCTAGGAGTATTTCTGCTGTTCCCTTTACGACTATTTCCTTGAACCTTCACAGATGCATGAGGAAATTGTATGCATCAGACATTGCTAGCAGCCTTCTTCAGTTCTCACTGCTTCCAGTGCTTCACATCCGACATCACCACTGAATTTATTTCAGTTGCATATTGACAAAATCTCATTTTCAGAAGTTTTGTTTTTCTTCTGAGAGCTTCAATTAAACTTAAAATAGGTTTGAAATTGTGATTACGTTGGGCTGTTGCCAGCTGTTTTACTATAGGTTTCTTTAAGACTGTTTTCCATTCTTTGACGTTGGTAAAAATGACACACAAAAAAATCAGCAGGAAAAATGATGAACTTGGCAAAACTGATAGACAAGAATCCTCAAAGGGAATGTCAGAGAAAAAATATCTGCCAGTGTTTCTGTGGAAGGCATTGTTTCTCAAATGGCTTCTGCACAAAGACTAAATCAGTTGTTTTCTAAAGCCCTAATGTTCTCCTCCCCAGCCTTGTCATTGACACAAGCTAATTCCTTAGGAGCACCATGATTAGGGCACTTATGTTGGTGTCCTCGGGAACCATATGAAGTCTAGAGGTTTCATCCTTGATAAGCCTTATGCTTCACTGATTATTAATCCTGCCTGTTCAGTTTTTATCTATGTTGGTCCCTGAACTGTTTCATCCCTTCTTTGCCTATAAATCCATTGCCAGGGAGTAAGTTAATTTTATATATCAAACTGCTTACCTTAGACCAATATTAGTCTGTGGATAAAACACTAAGATGTTTCCCTTTGTAGGTACATGTGAATATTCAAGCTGGACAAATAAAAAAGAAAATAACAATTTTCCTCTGATTTATTTAGTGATGAGATTTTATAAAAGGTGTATTATTTCCTTGGATTTTCAAATCCCAAATAGGAAGAGGTATTTCTCACATTCCTTAGTGTCTTCACTAAAATATATTACTTTTATTGATACCTTAAATGACATGGGTGTATTTTTCAGTTAGCCTATGGGGAAATCCCTCATCATCTGAAAAGAGACAGAAATATTGTGAGGCTCCCTAATGCAAAGTAAACAGTGCCTCCACAATATTGTATTTCTAAGGAAATTTTAAAAAGCAGTAGTCAGGCACCAGATGCCCAGTCTGCTACCCCTAAAACAGGCTGAAAAGATGGACAAAACACCTTTATATAGACATGATTTGTACAATGCCCACAGGTCTGATCTTGCTACTGTTTCCTTATCTACATCTAATCAGTGGGAAAGCTGTGTGCACCTTTGATGAGAACTCAAGGTTATTAGATATCTGTGACAAAACCTGTACACATATTTTGGAAAATCTGTATAGATTTATGGTACATGTAATTGTTTCACAGTAGAGTTATTGTAAAGATGCTACAAATTAAACACATCCATGGAATAGTCAAGGGCATCATGGACTAATGATAGTCATCATTAACATTGCCTCAGATGTATAAGAGTTCTGCACTTGCACAAACCCACCCTGGTAGCTTTCCAGAGGTCAGAATCCCTTCTTCTGAATCTATGCGACAAGGTATTGGCTACGCCCTTCCCATCAGAAAGTCAGTTATTCAGTCTTTTAGTGCCAGCTGTAGGACTCAAGCTGAATCTTTTCAGCAGCCAGCATTGGTCAGACTCGAGATCCCTTTGGGGCTTCCCTTCCTCTTTATTAGAGTAGTATACTTTTGATTTCCTATTGTTGTGTTGTCTTTAATATATTTATGTGTGTTAACTTTTTATTTTAATATTCTTGATGTATAGTACTGCCATTAATTCCTTACCATTATGTTGTTTGTATGCTTATTTCTGCTCTTAAAGCAGTTATGGAGATTTTATTAAGTGTTTTATAACTTGTACTGGGCAGCTGAAGTTCTGTGGTGTCAGCTTGAACAGTAGGACTCTTGTTTATCTGCTTCATTTTGAAGTACTGATAGAAAAACATTGCAGTTTCACCCTTTTCCTCATTTATGTATTTACTTCTGATTTAACACAGCTGTAGACAATTTTATCTTTAAGTTTTTTACTGTAAATTACTTTGCATTTTCTGTGGAGATTTTCTTCATTTCTGACAAGTGACTCAAAATAAATGCTTATTTAGGTTCCCTATTAGAAGACCGAAGACGCATTCTTTCGAATGCATCTTGGTCGAACTCAAAAGCCTGAAACAGCAAAATATCGAAGCGGCTTTTAAGCAAATTCTTTCCCTGGGAAAAAAAATTTGCTTGGCCGCTTCGTTACTTTGCCATTTTCAGCACTGCAGTGCAGTCTCTGAGTTGGTATATTTAAGTAGGGGTGTTGTGGGTGGGCACAGTCCCCCACATCGGTGGGTGTGGGGGGGGGGCAAAGCCCCCAATTAATGTAATGTTTAAAGTGTTTTATTTATTTTTGTTGAAACAGCGATTTTTTTCCATAGGAAAAAAATCGCTGTACTGACAGTTTGAAATTGTAATCTTTTGCTTAGCTAGGGTAGATTAATCACCATTCGCTTTTTTAAGTGTTCGGTGATCTAATATAGATCCGCTTATTCATGCTCTTTATAAGATTTCTGTTTGATTTAGTGTCATTTATTTGATCTTTTTGCCACAATTTGGACACGTGAATTTTACTTGGTATTGTGGCTGTGTGTGCTTTTATTTACTACACTGTGCAGATTGTAGAACAAGACTTAGCACAATTTGAACTATTTCTGCTATATTTGTGTTTAGCCCTATTTGCTACATAGGGACATAGTTTATTTTTCTATTATTGCTGCCCTTAGTCAGTCCTTAGTAGTGTCAGTGTATTATTTTGGGTGGTGTTTTTTCCTCCCAACTTGATGGATCCTGATATGGCTGACCCCCTAATCAATTCCAGCTGTAGCTAAAAAGAAAAAAATATCAACAAAAACCTGCCTCAGTCTGTGGTTTGTGAGTCTGTTGCTTTAAGTTGGTCCGCAGATCACAACATTTTCCCCTCTCATTCTGGTGTGAGCCAACAGCCATCTATGGTACGGGTATCAGACACATCCTATGGGTCTGTTCCAATACGAGACAGGCAAACCCTTTAGGTGCAGGAGAGGTCTGAGATAAGAAACCCCTTGCCTGACATAATACAATGTCCCCAGATATTTTGTTCACTAGTGTAGTACATAGTAAGAAGAAACAGAAACTTTGCCACACAGCAGTCAGGGATTATTACCAAGTATTGGGCTGATGTGGTTTCCTTAGCTAAGAATGTTTTACAGAAAACCAATCTTGGAGACTATGCTGCTATTCAGAGTGACAAATGGAACTTTCCACAGATGCTAGCCAGGTTTAGAAATGTATTTAAATGGATGCAATCTGGAGTATGACAGAGATTGGCAGAGTTTATGATCTTATTGAGGATGAGATTTCAAATGTTTTGACTGTTCCTCCTCTGTTACCAGCCTTAGAAGATGTCTATAAAACTGCAAGCAACCCCCCCCCCCCCCGGCCAATGAACCAGCTCCTGGTCTTGCAGCTCTCTCCTTCTTTCCCAGCTGACCCAGCTGTGGTTTATGTAGCTGCCAACTCTAATAAGATAACCCTGGCTGCTTCTAACCCTAGACTGATGGATACAATTGGCAACTGATTAGAATCTCAGGGAAAAAAATTGGTTCTGTCTAGTATCGTAGTCTTTAGAATTTGAAATTATCAGGGTTTCATGTGGAAATTTATTTTACAATGTGCTTACAGTTTAGATGACTTTGCTGTATCTTTGCCTGCTAAACAGAAGTGTTGTATGCATGAGATTGTTTATAATGTGACTCTGGCTTCAAAATGTGCTTTGAGGAGTGTCTTTGAAGGTACAGACACTGTTTCAAGAAATGCATCGACTTCTGTTGTATTGAGAAGGTATGTTTGGCTACTTAACCAGAATTGTTCTGAGGATTTAAAGGATGAAACTTTGAATGCTCTTTTAAGTTCTGAATTTGTGTGTGGTCCTGCTGCTACACAGATTGTCCAGGTAAATTGATACATGGCATATCTAGAATGTTTCATATTCCCAAATTCTCTACAACAAGGCTTCCAACTTCAAAGGACAGAACAAACTGAAGTCTGAGCCTAACAAGAGGCAGGGTACCAGGAGGAAATGACAGGAGAATAATGCTTCTAAACCTGATAAAAGGGGATGCCCTGACTGAAATTACTGTTCCATGTTGCATTATTCCAAACAGATGGGTTTTCAATACTGACATCTGGCCAGGGTATCAAAGCCTAAACCTTCCCAGAAGCATACATCTGATATATGACCTTAGCTTGTGATCATAGTAGTACATAAGTGGATAAATGAGTGTAAATCCTCAAACTACCTCACCGCCAGCCTGAATACAGGTCTCACACCCATTAGTCTGATCTTTGCATCGTCATTTGTACTGTAAGGCTTCTTGGATTCAGATAAGTGCCTTTTTGGGGAACCTTCTTTCTTTGTATACTGTTTTCTGCGATTTTGTTGGATGTCAGGAGGGGAAAGTGTGAGTGCTGTAGGCAGGTACTCTACAAAGGCCTCCATTCCTAGTGCTTATTTTGCTTGGATGTGCAAAATGACAAATCCTTTTCACCTGCCCATCCTTCATACCCAAGACATTGAGATCCCTTTTATCATTCTTGAATACGTTTTGAGAGACCCAACATCTAAAGTGATTGATTGGCCCAGTCTAAGATGGTGGATCCCTCCACACCTAACATTCTGTCTGCTCCCAAGGCAAAGCTCAAGAGGTCTAGGCCCAATGTGCAGTCTGATTCTAATATACTCATTGAAGTAATAGAAAATGCGGTATATCCGGTGCTACGTCACAAACCTTCTACTGTGACCCCTTTGGAGGCCAGTATGGCATCTGGGGACTGCACACCCAAATTAACTGCTTTTACAACAGACAATGGGAAACTAAGGATTGTTATTTTGGAGGGGCTAGAGGACATCCCTCAGATTCTATTATGGGAAGAAATTCCGAGATCACCGGCTGAGGTATGTCAGAGGTCAGAGCTTCCACTCTTGGTCCATGCAGGCTTCACCCTTAAGAAAAAATGCCAGAAAACCAAGCATGTTCCGTCTCCTTCTCCTTCTAGAGAGAAGTGATGAATGGACTTTTCTCAGGGCCTGTTCAAGGCCATTATGGCTCTTAAACCTCCTTCCTTTTCAGCTCCTCTTCCTACTCCACAGATTACTGTGGAATATTCTTCTACTTATGAGGAAGAGGCCTCAAATTCAGATTACCATTCCTCATCATACTCAACTCAAATTCACTTTCCTGGTCAGGTGCCCTCAGATGATGATTCCCATGTGGAAGAGCCATCCTTCCAAGAGGCCATTATAAATATGATGAAACATTTTGAGTGGGAGTCTAAAAAAAATCTCTTATGTTCAAGAGAGATACTGCAGTCTTTTAGAGGTGGGCATCCCAGCCCTTTTCCCTGTCCCTCCAGTCCTGGAAGCCTTTCTAGACACTTTCATATCCATATCCACTGCTCCATACTATCAGTCCTCAACTCTGAAAAGGCTGGATAGGTTCTATAAAGTTCTAGAGTTTTTTTAGTTTTTTTTTTTAGAACCCTGTAGCTGACACTTCAGCTGTCTCTTTAGCATCAGACAAACCTTCTAGGCTGCTGCTAAATGCTAATGCCCTACCCTCAGATAAGGGCAGTGGAACTATGGACAGGTGGGGAAAAAAATGGCCTTCAGGGCCATTACTTATCAGACCCAGATGACCAAATATCTTTTATCTGTCCTTAATATGAACATGACATGTTAGGCATAGACTCCAAGCAACAGATTTCATACTTGGTAAGTCAGGCCACTCAAATGGCTAGGCATAATACAAAATGTAGCTATGATACCATTGACGCTTCTTCCAAAGCAGCTGCTACTGGCTCAGTAATTAGGAAATATGCCTGGTTGTGTAACCAACCCCTAGCAGAAGATTTGAAGGCTAAACTGCCAGATGCCTCCCTTGATTAGGGGCATTTTGTTTGGGCAACCGGCAGCTAGCTTATTTAAAACTTTGTAGGAGCAAGTTAAAACTACGAAGGACTGCAGACAAATCCTTACCACTGTACCCAGATTCCAGAGGAATTACCCTGCCAGGCCCACTTTCTTTGTTAGAAAATAGCATAGGCCTTGTCAGAAACACAAGGCTCCTAGAAAAGGATGTACAGAAAAACCTGAAAGGGGCCCCAAATCTGGGAGGCCTCCCTTCACAGATAAGTCACTTTGACTATCTCCCCCTCCCTCTTGGTCCTACCCTTTCAAATATAGTCACTCTTTCCATTACAAATTGGGAAAATATTACAACAGGCAAGTGGGTACTCACCATCATCAAAAAAGGGTACTACATGTCCTGGAGGGAACTATCTCCCTTCATATTCATTCCATCAATGCCCCACAGCCAGTTAAATCTTCTCCCTCCCATCTTACGGGACCCACAGTCCCAAGGCACCATAGAACCAGTTCCTCCGCAGTTTATTAGATGAGGATTCCACTCCAGATTATTTCTGATACCAAGGAAAAGGACAGTGGAGACCCATACTTAGATCTCTCCCACCCCAGTACCTTCCTCAAGGTACCCACTTTTAAAATGCTGTCTTTTCAGATCCTTATCCCCTTTATCCTTCCACTGGCCTTCCTAGTATCTTCGGATTTCAAGGATGCATACCTGCATATCCCCATACACTCTTTTTGCAGGAAATTCCTAAGGTTTTCAAATGACTCATCACATTTTCAGTTTACTACTTTGCCTTATGGGCTTTCTACTGACTACAGAGTTTGACAAAGTGCCTAGCTCCAGTTACAGCCATTTGCAGGACTCAGGGAATGCAAATATTCTCCTAACAAGATGATTTTCTAATCCAGACTTCTTCTCCTTGGGTCTCACTGCAGCAGCTCAAGGTCACTCCCCTCCTTCTCTTGCAGTTGTATCTCACTGTCAGTTTAAAAAAAAAAAAAAAAAACGTTCCTTCAGCCCATTCAAGTTTCTGGTTTTCTTGTGTTGCAGACTAGACGCAAAAATCGTGCATGCCTTCTTGTCCCAGGAGAAGGTGCAGAGTCTCAGCTTACTTTCAGTCAGTCTTATCTCTCAAAGTTTACACAGGCAGGGAGATTCTTAGAACTTTAGGTTACATGGCAGTAACCATACCAATACTTTCTTTAGCCATGTTGCATATGAGAAAATTTCAGAGATACTTGAAAAAAATGTGTGGTCTCAACACTCTCAACCCCTGGATACACAGACCTCTCTCATTCCTTGTCTGAAGAAGGAGATTGTGTCATGAGTGGCACTGGTGGTGAACCTCAATCCATGCCTGCCCTTCAAGATACAGATTCCTAATCAAGGGCTGTACACAGACACCTCAGAAGAGGCCTGGGTGTGGATGGGAATTCATAATGTCAAGGGTTGCTGGCAGCCCAACCTCAAGGAAGAACACATCAGCCTGAAAGAGCTGAGGGCTCTCATTCAGGCCCTACTATAATCTCCCACCTCTGGAAACCAGGGGCTTTTGAGTATTCACAGACACAACAGTGGTGATGCATAATCAAGCAAAGAGGAACCAAGTCATACCAATTATGCAGGTTGGCTCAGATTTCTTGAGACCTAGCTACTGTCCCTTCAAGGAGTATACATTCCTTCCCAGGACAATGTCCTGGCAGATTCTTTCAGTAGGTCCATTGAAGACTCCCAAAAATAGATGCTCAACAAACAGGTCTTCCTAGACATAGTCCACAGGTGGGTACACCACAGATAGACTTATTTGCTTCAGAGAGCAGCAAACAGCTTCCCCTCTCTTGCATAAGGCCTCCTTATCTCTTGGCTTTCAGGACAGATGCATTGTTTTTCCAATGAAAAGAATAATTTTATTACACCTTCTCTCCACATCATCTGCTACCAAAAGTTCTACTAAAGATCCATGCTCGCCAAGGCAGCATTGGTTCCCCTTCTCTGTTACTTAGCCAAGGGCAATCACCTCAAGCTACTCCACAAAGTGGACATGATCACACAACAGATGTGCTCATTGCTTCACCCCATCCTATCATCCATCTATCTAACCCTATGGACAATAGAATTCTGATCCCTTCTAGACACCAATTTTCTGAGGACCTGCTCCAGGTTCTACAGGAGGCAGGGATACCCACTATGTCAAAATAAATCCTGTATAGTCAAATGGAGGAGATTTTCAGTATGGTGTCAAGCTAACAATCAGGACTCAATAAAATCTGAGGTTCCTCTGTTATTCTATTTGTGTGAGCTCATGAAAGATGGTCTGTCATTTTCTTCAGTTAAAGTCCACTCATCCTGTCTTCCTCTCAATCTGCCTGTTGTATTCAGGCTTGAGATCAAACAATTTTTAAAAGGGATTTTGTACTTAAACCTTCCAAGAAAGCCTGCACATAGGGATCTCAAATTTGTACTGGAAAAGCTCAGTGGTCCTCCCTTTGAACCAGCCATTATTTCAACTCTCAAATTATGCACCTAGAACATCATTTTTTTGGTAGCTCTCACTTTAGAACTTCAAGTGTTCCTCAAACTCAGGCACTCATGGCTGGTACTCTTTTTCTTATCGCTTTTAAGGACAGAGTGTCCCTGAGGGTAAACCCCTCTTTCACACCTAAAGTGCTTCAACCAGGCCATCAATCTGCCTACTTTCACCCCTACATACATTTCTGAAAGTACTCAAATTCAAAATGCTCCCCCTGCAGACAGTCCTACCCCATCTTCTTGAACCACTTGTTTCATGGTGACTTTAGATCTGAAATATGCTTGTCATCATGCTCCAATCACTCCCAAATTCAGGAAGTATGCCAACACGATTACCCCTGTAATGCAGTAGGAGGAGTCCTCCCTGGAGGAAGCCTTGAAAAAGGCTCTACAGAGTGGGAACTGCAGTACAGCCTTGAAAAAGGCTCCTAAGAGGTGCCCCCTGTAGTGGCCTTGGGGAGGGCTGTGGATAATCTAATTGTAGTAGCCTTGAGTAAGGCTGTGGATAATAACAATTCTAGTAGCCTTGAGAAAGGCATTGCAGCCTTTTGTAAGCCCGCAAAATGGCTCCCAGCCGGTGTGCTCTCTGCTGGAGAGTACAGTAGCCTTCAGAAAGGCTGTGGTTAGCCTTGACAATGGCCTAGTTGAGCCTTTAAAAAGGCTGTGGTGGTGGGTCCTGTACATCTGACTCAACCTATGAAGCCTTGAAAAAAGCTCCAGATGGTGGTCTACCTCCGAGTATGGTCAAGCCTAGGCTTCCCTGGGGAGAAGTCTGCCTTCCCGGTGGCTCAGTCCAGTCAGCGGTCAGGGTAAAATCTCAGTGAGGGCACTCAGGAAAACTGTGTGCCCAGGTTCCTGTGGGTGGTAGGCTCGTCCGTAGAAAACAAAGTAATGAGAAGCTAAAAGCAGCACAAGGCAAACAAATCAATAGGAACATGAAAAACAGACTCAGTCCTCAGTGTAACAGGTCGTTTGCTGTCATCAAAGCGTAGTTCCAGAGTGAGGGAGTACAGTACAGTGCTTCCACTTTTATACAGTTATTAGTGGGGGGTGGCTTCAAAGCTGTACTGCAGTTCCCTCTCTGTAGAGTCTTTTTCAAGGCTTCCTCCAGGTAGGACTCCTCATAGCTGCATTACAGGAGTAATCGTATTGGCATTTTTCCTCCTCTCACCAGGAGCTCTTTACCCCACTCCCCACAGACTACCTTACTTGGCTTTGCAAATTCAGGAAGTATCTGAGATTTGCTGTGCCTGGCTCAAATTAACAGTTTTCTGCATTACATTTTGGGCTATCTACCATTCCTCAAGTATTCAAGAAGTGCCGGGCTCCAGTAGCTGCTTACTGCAAGGCCCAGGTTGTCTACATTTTCTCATATTTAGATAATTTGATGATTTGTGCAGTCTGTTTCCAGGTGTTTAGAATTATTAGATGAGATCTCAACCATTCTAGCTCACCTGGGTTTCAAGTTAACCTACAAAAGTCCTTTCTCAAAGAATTGTCTCCCAGGGCTGCATGCTAAACACACAGACAAAAAAAAATGACTTTCTACCAGAAGACAAAGTCCTGACTTATCAGAACATTTTCAGGGATTTCTCTCTTCAGGAAGCTGCCTCCACAAGAGAGTTTTGCAAAATTGTAGGCCTCGTAGTATCAGTGATCCTTATGATACCGCTAATGAAACTCCATTTTAAAAAGATTTAATGGTACTTAAAAATTGTTGGTCCCAGCACCTACATCCCTTAGAGTTCCAGGTACTGATGCTGGAATTTGTGAAATGAAAGTTACAGTGGTGGAGGATCATAGGATTATAGATGGTTACTAGGCTAATGTCCCTAGAGCCTTTTTAAGCCTAGCCATTCATGCCCCAATTTTCCCAATTATCAGTGGTCAAGGATTAGAATGATTTTGGTATATGCCTCTGTCTTGGGGAATCTACAAGCTGCCCCTGTCCAAAAGGGACACAGGTGACAAGCCAGGGGTGAATTTGCAGTTTTCCATCCATTGGTCCAAACTGCTTTTGAGCAGGCTTAGGGAAGAGCTCTGCTTCCCACGAATGAGAAGTCTGCTTCAGAGAAGGTGTTATCTCTGAGATACACACTAATCCCTCCAGTATGTTTTGTTTATGTTGCAGATGAGGTTTACATCATTAGATCAGTTAAATCTAGTGCAGTTTGTTTTGTGAATGTGTAGTATATCCATTAGGGCTGGAATGGAGAATGTTTTATAGATAAGTCATAGATCACAACTCAGTACTGTCTGCAGGAGCCCAAGTACAGGAACAGGGTTGTTAGGCAGTCCGCATAGGACATGTTATTTACACCCTGTATTCTTTTAGTGAGGAAATCATGTGGCCACTTCAGCTGTTGAAATTGCCTGGTCAGGCACATGCCAAAGGGTGCATTGTACTCAATTATTGGTATAATGAAGGCTGAGTATAGAGGGTGTATGATCTTCTTAGATCTGAATGCCATGCCATTCCTTATAAGTTACGCCATGTAGAAGGATTTTTTTCACCACCATGGACACATGATGTTTAAAGTTCAGGTTACTGTCAACCTGAGTTCCCAAGTCCCTTACCACTGGGTCTTCTGTTAGGGGAATGTTATCAATGTTAGAATTTGCAGGGGTGGTTGTCCTTCCAAATGGTATAATTATTCTCAGTACTGTTTACTTTTTTCCATAGTTCCCAAGTCTTATTTCCTTGTAGTAGAGCTTTCGGTAATGAGGTAGCTCCATCAGCATTGGCAACCACAAAGCCTCATTTTAGTTAGGGGAAAGTGTTTTTCTAGCTTGACTAGATTGTCTGAGATGTGTACATGGATCCAGTCAACTTGCTCAGGGTTAGAAATTATATATTTATCTTCACCTTAAGAGATTAGTCAAATAGTTAATACAGTGGGGGAGACGACTGGGTTTAAGTTTAGGGTTACCATTATAGAAAAGTGGATGGTTGCTTGGGAAATATGTGGTGTATTTTTTATCTTGTAGGATATCTCTTATGAATATATCAAACAAATGAATCATGTCTTGATGAGGATTTTGGTCTGCTTGGTGTTGACTCATTTCACAAATTTATTTTATGCTACAGAGTTGGTGATCTGAGACTGTTTAGGTTTGATAAACACCTTCAGAACACAAATTCAGAAAAATACACCAAAAACAGTAAACACAAGCCAAACTGTTCAGTCACCTTTCTTTAATACAAAGTGCACTGGTACCTTAGCCATTTGCCTTCTCAGGATAAAATGCATTACACACAGCATCTTTTATACAGGTTGAACCCGGTTGTTAATTGATTGCATAATTAAACAAATAACTTAAAGCGCCCACAATGTGCAAAAAATGTAATACATGACATCCAAAATTACCTAATTAAATGCATTGCTATTCAAACACTGCAAAATAATAGAAATTCTTTAGTAATAAATACTTAGGCATGCAATGTAATACAAAACAGTGCAAAAAATTCAAGTTGACGTCCAAATTCATACCCCTGGGATGTAAAGTCTTGTAATTAAGAATCATTTTGCTTTCTAATTCATTTAATTTGCTACCAAAATCACCCCCTCTATGCAAATAAGGTTGAGCTAAGATACTAAAGAAGAAACTAACATTTGAACCAGAATGAACCTTATGGAAGGGCTTTTAAGATTACTATTCCTGTTGTCACCCAAATGTTCCATAATGTGAATCTTAACTTTCCTCTTAGTTTGTCCCACACACCATTTAGCAGTGTTACACCCACAACCAATAATGTACACAAACCATAAGAGTCACAGCTGAATCTCACTCTTGAAACAAGCTTCCTACCCTTGAGTTTGGTACCTGATATATTCCTAGTTTTACTACAAACCTTACAGTGCCCACATGCAAAAGAACCCATGCCTTTCCCCATGGTCAATGAATATGTATGTGTGAAATTCAACAATTCCTTCAAACTGAGAAATCTTCCATGAGAAAGCGTAACATAATTTGGGAACAGATCACCCACCATTTCATCAAAATAAGCCACATGTCATAAATCCATCACTAACTTCTTCAAGATTTCAGAGAAAGGTGAGTACTTGGTGACAAAATAAATTTTCTTGTCGCCAACCTCAAGGCCCAAACACATGTCATAAGGCCTCATACTCTCCCTACAACCATCCCTACAAAACCTTTCAAAATTCCCTACCAACTTCCTTCTAACATCATTTCAATTCTCCACAGAGAATCCCTGATTCAAAAGTCTATCCCTCACCTGCAAGAAATTTCTGTCCCTGAATTTCTGCTCAAAAGTGTTCAAGGAGATTCTACTAAATTCTCCAAAAGGCAGCGAGTTCATAGGTTCATAGGTTAGTACTAGGCTATCGGCCCTATGGGCCTATACAAGCCTAGCCATAACAATTCCCTGGCTATTTCTTCCCAGAGTATTTCATTGATTAAATGAGGGAGATGCATGCTAGAAGCATGTAAAAATTATTAACCACTGTGGACTATCTGTAAGGTTTAAATGGAATCCTCTTGTCCATACCAATATAAAATACTACATCCAAAAAATTAATGGAATCTCTGGTAAATTCATCCATACATTTTAGCAACTGTGACTCATGCCCCTTACAAATTAAAAACAAAACATCAAATTAGCTCTTGTATACAATACGAAACTCAGAAAAAAAAACTTAGGACAATAGATAAATTTCCTCTCAAATTCTCCCATGTAAATGATAGCATAAGAAGGAGCAAATGGGCCTCCAATAGCTTGTCCTTCTTTTGGAGAAAGATCTCATTTCCAAAACAAAAATAGTTATGTGTAAGGCAGAAATCCAAAATATTTATGAGAAAGGAGGTATGTGATCCCACCCCCATTATATTTCTAACTGCCTCTAAGCCCCATCTCAGCTGTATATTTCTGTACAAAGAGCTGACATCAGTTGTGACCCAAAAATATTCATCTTGCCAACATAACCCTTTCACAATTTCACATAATTCCACAGAATTTGTAATATATGCCAGAACCCTTTGCAAAAATGTCTTCAAATGGGAGTCCAAAAAAAATACTTACATTCTGCAATACCCAACACCAGATACTATGGGTCTTCTCTGGAAAGTCAACAAAATCTCTGAGCACTTTCATAATAGCATAAAAAATCGGGTCCTGAGGTTTAGAAACATAAAGCTTATTTACATCTTGAGCTGAGAGGAAACCTAACCTTTCTACCCTTTCCAAAATCTCAAATAAAGAATTATAAGAGGCAACTGGGTTGTTAACTAATTTAATATATTCATTCTTATTCAACAACAACTTATTAACCATATTGACATATTTAGCTGTGGTCATTACTACCCAGTTGCCTCCCTTACCAGCCTGCCCAAACACATAATCCTTAGATTTTTCCCAGAGATGTTTCAAAGCCAACCATTCATCTTTTTGTAAATTAAAACATTTTTAAATAGAATATAAACTAACATTTAAGGAGTGGCAAGCATTAAAGGAACTACAGAATAGGAAGAACTTAATAATAAAACCAGCTGATAAAGTCAACAAGATAGTGGTAATGAATGTAGTCCAATATTATAAAATGTGTATAGAACACTTGAAAAACAAAGAAGTTTATGAAAAATGCTCAAAAGAAGTGTATGAACAGGCTTTAATTAAATATGAAATATTGTTGGAAAAGAATGTGAGACTAGGATATTTTACTGCAAAGGATGTAAAAGATAAGTTGTTCAATAGGAATATTGAAAAAGCCATATTTATTTGCCTACCAAAGGTACATAAAAGCCTTAGTAATCCCCCCAGTAGACCTATAATTTCAGCCTGTAGATATTTTCTTCATAATATGGGTATAGTACTACATAGTATATTATTGCCATATGTTCAGAAATCACCTGTATATATACAAGATAGTTTTGACTTTCTCAAGAAAATATCCCCTCTTGTATGGAATAAAGAAAAATACTGGTTGGTATTTTACTTGCATTCTGCTTTTAATTACATATTAAAACTTCAAAAGAGACCACATCTCTGTCTCTTGTGAGTCAGGCAGAAATTAGAATGGATCAATTAAGGACTCATACATAAGATAGAAGAGGTCACTTAAGGTTAATCATTTGTGACCTGAGGGGGTGGAGCTAGGAACTAAACCTTCTATTTAAAGGGTAAAATAAAACATTTCAGAGCTTTACTAAAAAAGCTCATCAGACTCTGCTACACTTTGCTGTGAAGGAAAGGTTAGTTTGCTTTTTATTTGTTGTATTTTGTATTACTTTATTGCCTTTTTATATTTTGAATACTGTGATTTGTTTTCTTTACCTTGTGTTTTACTTGTATTCTGCTTTTAACTGCATATTAAAACTTCAAAAGAGACAGCAGCTCTGTCTCTTGTGAGTCAGGCAGAAATTAGAACTGATCAATTAAGGACTCATACATAAGATAGAAGAGGTCACTTAAGGTTAATCATTTGTGAACTGAGGGGGTGGAGCTAGGAACTAAACCTTCTATTTAAGGGGTACATTTAAACATTTCAGAGCTTTGCTAGAAAAGCTCACCAGACTCTGCTACACTTTGCTGTGAAGGAAAGGTTAGTTTGCTTTTTATTTTTTGTATTTTGTATTACTTTATTGCCTTTTTATATTTTGAATACTGCGATTTGTTTTCTTTACCTTATGTTTTGCTTGTATTCTGCATTTAACTGCATATTAAAATTCAAAAGAGACCACAGCTCTGTCTCTTGTGAGTCAGGCAGAAATCGTTTCCTACCCACCCACTCACCCACTTACTGTCGTGTTCTTAAATACACTGTCTTTCTAGTTGTCTGCCTCTTATGTTAATTTGACCATATATCTCATTTCCTCTCTGCTTTCACTGGCTTGTGTGAGCAAGCACAAAATTATCATTTTGTGAAATCACTCCCCTTCAACTATTTAAGTTAGTTGGCCATTCTACTGTATTCCATAGTACCAGAATACAAAAGTGACCACCCTCTTTCAATCTATCTTTCTGTTTTAAAAATAGTGACTCTCCACTAAAACTTAACTTTTTAGACAGGTAAACTTAAGTTACCTACTTTCACATCTAACTTATCTAATGCACACTGCAGTGTTTAGGATAAACCATTTTTTTATCTTACTTTTAAGCATCTCTGTGACTAGCATTGCTCTAATACCTGCTGGAAAGCACTAGGAAGCCTTAAACTGATACAAACACTCATCTCTCCTTGTTAATAAGGAGAAATTAATTGTAGACACTTAACAGTCTGTAATTGCAAAGCACCTTGCTAAGGCAAGGGAAAACAGCTCCTGCACTTTACAAAAAAAGCACCAAACCAGGCATGTCCAAGGGTCAGCTTCCAGTGATTTCTCCTGTCCACCTGATGAATCTGGGCATACTGGGGCAATGCAGCAATTGCCTCATTTACACAAACAACCCTCTCCTCCTACCACCCAACACTGCAACTTGTGAGAGATGCACTTACATAGCCAAACTGGAAGCAAAGCTCTCTCCACCCAAGATTGTGCTAGACAGTCAAGAGGAAAAGGTTAACACCCGCACTACACCTCAAGCAACACATAGCCCTTCTAAACCAACACCACCAACACCCACACATAGCAACATTAAATCCACATATGTGGAGGCCCTTAACTGTAACCTGCCCAAGCAACAAGGACCTCCGAAGCTGAAATGCAAACAAACACCAATCACAACCAAAGTGTCACATAGCTCACAACACCAGTGTGCCACCCAGCAACTGCCCCTAAGGCAAGACAACGTACCTAACACTTTAGTCATAGGTGGCTCTATAATCAGGCACACTGATGTCCCACTCACCAGGCTGAACAAGGAGAAAATTACAGTCAGCTGCCTGTCAGGTGCCAGGATCCACCACATAACACATGCACTCAAGTCACTCCACAACAAGTATAAATATGACTCTGTCATTGTCCATGTTGGAGTGTATGACTTGAGATGTACCTCCCTGGACATGGAAGAGCTCTCGTATCATGTGGCCCAGGCAGGTATGACCCTAGCCCTGAGTAGCATCCTGTCTTTGCCCAGAATGATACCACAATATAAGGACAAAATGACTGACTTCAACAATTGGTTAAGCTTCTGGTGTCATTCAAAGGGGATCCAATATCTGTCTGCCTGGAATGACAGACCACAATGCTTTGCCAGAGATGGTCTGCACCTGTTGCCCCTGGGATTCAGGTTACTGGCCAAGGCTCTTGCCACCCCTGTAGTGTCTTTTTTAGGCAAAGTTCAAAGGACAAAACCACCACCATAACAGGTACAAGCATGCAAATTCTGAAGGTAATGCTACTCGATGCTAGAAGTCTAAACCTCAAAATGCACTCTCTCGAGGCACTCGTAAAAATGAAGAACATCGATATCTGTGCAGTAACTGAGACCTGGTTCAAGGCTCCAGAAAGCACCCCTGCAATACCAGTCTACAACTCTTACCACACTTTTTGGCCAGCAAACCAGGACTGAAACACTAAAGGTGGAGGAGTGTCTATATTCACCAAGGATATTCACACCACCAGGCTAGTTGCCCAACACAATGCATCTGAAATTCTCCAGGTGCAACTAACACTAGGTAAGACTGCAATCCAAATTGTAGCTTGCTATAGATCCCCCACCATGCCCCAAGATTCTCACACCTTTTTAAACATACTGGAAAATATTAAGATACAACCAAACATCCTAATACTGGGTGATTTCAACTACCCTGCCATTAACTGAGAAAACTACTTGTGTACCAATACCTTTGCCCAATGGTTCTTGGAATTCATAAATTCCAACGCCCTGGATTAACTAATCCATAGTCCCACCAGGGACTCCAATAACCTAGACCTGGTCATTACCAACATGGGAAATCGATGCTCCACACCTATGATCACCCCCTCGTTGGTCAGGTCTGACCATAAGCTAATCACCCTTAACATCCACATCCCACTCCCACCCCCCCCAGTAAGGAAACCTCCATAAAAAACTTCTGCAAAGCCAACTTCATGCTACTCAAGTCAGAAGTGACAAATGTCATGACACCCATGCAGATGGGAACTGAAAGTTTGACTGCTGACTCCTACACTAAGGCACTGTACGAGCACATCCATTCATGCATGAATGGTGCCATCCCAAATAGAACGAAGATGCTGTCCTCCAAAAAAAGATAGCCAATCTGGTGGCCCCTGCCATAAACAAACTTTGCAACAAAAGGAAAAAATTGTTGCAGAAAAGAGGAAAATCCCAGGATGCAAAAAAACTCCCTTACCAGCCTCAGTAAGAAGCTGAGATCCCTCATAAAATCCTCCAAAGCTAGTTATGAAAATAAAATTGCCAAAGATTCCAAAGACAACCACAAGGCATTCTATAACTATGTCAAGAATCTAAATGGCAATGCTCAGATCTGCACTGAGCTACAACAGAATGGCATTAAATATACTGATCAATTCAGTGCCAACTTCACCCCCTAAATGGCCCATCTCAATACTGGAAGATTGCCAAATTCCGGTAATAACGGCCACACAGGTAAAAAAACGCACTCTCCAAAACTAAGAATACAGCATCCATGGGACCAGATGACATCTCTGGCTGTATATTACATGAGCTACAAAATGAACTGGCACCTCACCTAAGTGTCATGTTTAATCATAGCCTCATCTCAGGCTTCATGTCCACTGAGTGGCGTACAGCTACAGTTATCCCACTCCACAAATAGGGATCCACCTTGGACCTCCCTCGGATCCCAGGAACTACCGCTCCATCAGTCTGATGAGCCTGATCTGCAAGACCATGGAACGCATTATCATGGAATGACATTGACAACCTTCAAACACTGGACCCCACCCAGTTTGGGTTTGTGAAGGGCCAATCTTGTCTCCTGAACCAGATTGACTTCTTCGAATCAGTCTCCAGAGCTGTGGACGAGGGTAAGGCGGTCCACACAGCCTATCTGGACCTCGCCAAGGCCTTTGACACCATCCCCCACTCTGGAATCATAGATAGACTTACTAAGCTGGGCATTAATCCCTACATCACTCGATGGGTTGCCAACTGGCTTACTGACAGAACCCACACTGTAAAAGTAACCGACTCCAAACCATCTCCAGACAAGTGACAAGTGGAGTACCTCAGGGCTCAGTCCTGGGACTGCTCTTTTTGGCATCTACTTCTCTGAAGTACAGGCCAACAAAGTTTGTTGATGACTGCAAACTGGGAGCCATTATTGAATCCCTAAATGATGTGGATACTCTACAAAAGGGCCTTTCAGAAACAGATGTGTGGTGCCAGAGCCTTGAGCTCAAGCTCAATGCTAATAAATATGTAGTTATCCCCTTTGGGAAAAAAACATGTACCCGTGAATTACCACATAGGTGGCAGTACATTAAGCACCAAAAGTGTGATAAGAGACTTAGGGACACAGGTGGACAGTGGTCTCACCTTCAATAACCACATCACCACAACAGTCAGGAAATCCTTCTATGTGGCACACCTCATCACTAAGGGCTTTTCATCCAGAAAAAAGGAGGTCATTGTCCCACTGTACTCATCCCTCATTAGACCCATTATAGAATATAACTCCCCATTTGGTATGTACCTCTCAAGATATCTGCAACAACTGGAAAGGCAGCAGAAATACCTCACTAAAAGAACCACAAGCCTAAAGCAGATGCCCTACACTGACTGCCTTAAAAAACTCCAGCTATACTCTGTTACACATCGTCTACTCAGAGGTGATCTCTGCTTAACATACAAGGCCATGTCAAACCCAGAGCTGTTGGACATGCTACACTTAAAGAAATTCCAATCCCTCAGAGCCACACGCTCCAGGAATCTAAACCTTGTCATCACAATAAACAAAACATGCTGGAGGGTTAGATTCCTAACCCAGAGACTCTGGAATAGACTCCCCAAAGATGTCAAGCAGAGTGCATCTTTGGCCCTCTTCAAAAGGAACCTTGACGATTGGAAGGGAGAAAGGAAATTCACCCCGGGGATCACGTCAGTCGCTCTGCAAGACAGGGGTCTAGGGAAGTAAATAGTGTGGGAAGAAATAGACAGGGAATTGTTATGGCTAGGCTTGTATAGACCCTAGGGCCGATAGCCTGGTACCAATCTATGAACCTATGTGAAAAGTGTATACACTTCAGTTAGACATGAGGATGGGTTAAAGGCTATCAACTACTTCCTAGGTGACACTCCCTTCTCATATTTTGTTATGGAAATGGTTGATGTTTGTTTGAAAAATAATTATTTTTACTTTGAAACCAGGAACCAAAGACAACAAAATTATCCCCCAAGGCTACAATATCATTAGAGAAGACCGAATAAAACATAAGGGAGGGGGTTTAGCAGTTATATTTAAAGATGGATTTCACATCTCCACACTCCCATATAACCCTCCTCAGGATAGTAATGCTGAAGTCCTAGTCACCAAACTTCAAATCAACCCTAACAAAGCTTTATACCTCATCTGTATCTACCTACCTCCCGGTAATAACATCAGCACAATTGAAGCTATATTAAACTGGGCATCCTCAACTTACCCCCAAGAAACAGTAATACTAGGCGATTTTAATACTGACTGGAAAAAAGTCAGTACAGATAACCCCACCTCTCACATTAACCTGCATGGCTTTAATCAAACTATCACCTCCACGACCAGAATTAACAAATCAAACAAAAAAGAGACTACCTTAGACTGGATACTTATAAATAGACAGGAGCAAGCTTATAAGGTAGGCACTCTCCCAGATGATTTAAGTGATCATATGTTGACCTACATCATAAGACAAAAACATGACCTGCCTAAACCCCCCACTTTTAGGATTGCACGGTCCAATAAACACTTTAGCCCAGAATCATTCCAAAATGAACTTAGTGCCTGTAACTGGTACCCTTTAAAAACTCTACCACTTGAAGAGGCTATAAAATATCTAAACTCTACTTTTTTATCCATCCTTGATAAACATGCACCTAAACGGTCGATCCGAATGAAATCCAAACCAGCCCCCTGGCTTTCCAAAGAAACCAGGCAAAAAATTCTACTAAGGAACAAATCTTGGGCTAAATGGAGGGCTAACAAAACTATCTCTAATCAACAAAACTTTAGGCAACTAAGAAATAATACAGAAAAGGCAATACTTACAGATAAAAAGAACTATTACTGTAAACTACAACAAACCCATCAAAACAATCTCCCAAAATTTTGTTCTAGTTTAAACAAACTCCCGTCCCTGGACACTCTCATACACCTACCCCTCTTGAGGCAGATCCTAATACCCCCCTACAAACAGCCAATACATTTAATACTTTCTTCACAGAGACCATACAAACACTAGCCAGTCAGCTAATCCCAGACAACTCAAGCCTTCACACCACAACATTACCTCCACTACCAACATTTAAACTGCAACCTATCTCTACTACTCTCATCTGTAAACTCATCCAGAAACTTAAGCCCTGCATACCTTCTGCTGACCAAATACCATCAGAATACTTGCAAAAAGCAGCTAAGGTAATTGCATACCCTGTATCCATCCTCATTAACAGAACCTTTACAGAAGGAACCATTCCAGACATTTGGAAAATCTCCCATATTATTCCCCTACATAAAGGTGGCAATTCAAATGATTACTCTAACTACAGGCCAATAGCACTATTATCTCCTTTAGCCAAAATAATGGAAAAATGCATGCACCAACAACTACTACATCATTTATGTCAACACAACATTCTAGCTAACTGTCAACATGGCTTTAGGCCATCACACAGTACCACAACTGCCCTGCTATCTTTTATAGATACCATTAATAGAAACCGCAATAACAATAACCTCTCATCTGCTCTCTTTATCGACCTCTCAAAAGCTTTTGACATGGTCAACCATGCCCTTCTCATCAACATTCTAAAGTCCCTCTCCTTTGACTGTCAGACTATTAAATGGTTTAGGTCTTATCTGAGCAATAGGCAACAAGCAGTTCTCTGGCAAAACAACATATCATCCCTTCTGCCAGTTACCCTCGGAGTCTTCAAGGCTCTATTCTAGCACCACTTCTCTTTTCACTATTTATCAATGAACTCCACACAGCAATCCCCCAAGCCACCTGCATACAATACGCAGATGATTCTACGCTAGTATGCACAGCAAACTCCCCCTCAGAACTACATTCTCTAACCCAGAAAGTATTTAACATAGTAGAAACATGGTTTACAAATAGATGCCTCCTTCTCAATGCTAAAAAAACTAAGCTCCTTCTCTTTACACCCACAAACAAATCCGCACACATAAACTTCTCTGTTTTTTCCAATAATGGTACTATTATACTCCCTGACACAACCACTAAACTGCTAGGAATAACTATTGACAATAACCTGACTTTTGATAGCCACATAAATAATACTATTAAAACTGTCAACAGAAAAATAGGCTCCTTATATAAGATCAAACCTTTCCTAATGCCTATAGCCAGAACCACAATTGCTCACTCACACTTAATCTCTACACTTCTGTACGCTTCACCCATATATACTAACCTAAAGAAAAATAATCTTACCAAGCTAGCAAATTCCTATAATTCCATTGCCAGATTTGCCACTGGCAACACCTTTAGAACTCACCACTGTCTGAATCTAAGGCAACTAGGCTGGCTTGAACTTCAAAACCAACTGATACTACCCCAACTCACCATTGCCCACAAGATTTTCTACCAACCCAACAGCACTCCTATTCTTTCCAATCTCATCCAGCCTTACAAAAATCTGAATTCCCTGCGCTCCTCTAAGAAACTGCTTGCTTGCATAGGCAAGTCTAATAACCTGGCTGGAGACTCTCTTTTTTGTAACACAGTGGGAAAACACTGGAACCTACTGCCCAATGAACTAACATTACTTTCTTCCTAGCCTCTCTTTAAACATAACCTCAAAAAACACCTCCAAACACACTGGTTATGCCCCTGTAGCAAGCCTGACTAACCATTTCCCTTTATTAAGTATAGCTCCCTAAATTTCGAATTCCTACTATTCTCGCTTAAATTACTAACACTGCTAATGCATTTGTTACATACTTATTCCTTGTAAGATAGATTAACTGATACTCCCAAATTTATATGCCAACAAACTCTCTCTAGTAGATTAATTACACTTAATTAACTAACTTCTTTCTCTATCTTATTAATACTGGTTGTACAGCATACTTTCTATCTCTAAGCACAAGTCCTTGTTGTATTTTTATTAAAATATTTTCTGTTAATTTCTACTTTTAATTCTTTAAATTTTAATTTTTAATTTTTAATGTTGTAATTCTATAATTGCCGGAGCTTTTCTCCCCGGGCCTCTACTGAAAATGGAAATATATCCAGTTAGACTAGCCCGATTAACAAATGTAAAATAAAAATAAAATAAATAAATAAATAAAATGTATAGACAAAAACAAGGAACAGCAATAGGGGCAGCATTTGCCCCTATGTATGCTAACTTATTTATGTCATTTTTTGAAGTTACTTTTTTAAGTAAGTTAAGTTTTATGGAAAAATATGTTGATTTTTATTTCCGTTATATTGATGATTTAATTTTTGTTTGTGAAGGTGGTTGGAGTGAGGTAGAGAGTTTTGTAACTGATTTGCATAAAAATTCATTCGGCCTATCTTTTGACGGTCTACAAAAAGGAATGAAAGTAGTTTATTTGGATTTGATTTTAGAAGGTAAAGAGAATGGAAGTGTCACAACTAACATACACAGGAAGTTTGAAGATGGTAGCCAAAACCTTTTTGCAACTAGTTGCCATCCCCACCATGTAATGGATGCCCTGCCTTATGGAGAATTGTTAAGGTTATCTAAGTAATGTAATGATGAAACTAACCTGGCAGAAGAAATGGGGCAAACAATAAAAATGTTTAGGGAGAGGGGGTACAATTTAAAGTCTATAGAAGCAGCTCAGAAAAAGGTACTTGAAGGAAGGGACATAGGAAAAAGAAAAAAGTAATGAAGAAGGATTATCAAAGTAGTGATTTCAGGGATCAGAATATGAAGGATTCCATTTATTATGTTTCTGTTTATAACATCAAAAGTGGGGCAATGGTTGACATAATTGAATATTATTGGGAATAGTTAATACAGGACAAGTTTTTGTCAACCATTTTACCAAGGAGACCCTTTTTTTCGTTTAACAGAGACAAAAATATAAAAGACATGGTGGTTCATGGTACATTTGTTATGCCAAAAGTGGATATTGGAAGGCCTTTATTACAACAAGGAACTTTTAGATTTAATAAGTGTAGTATATGCACACATATTATTAATACAGTTGATAGTATGAATGGTGTTAAATTTGTATCCAGAGGGACATATACATCTGAAAGTAAAGGAGTAATATATGCATTGAAATGTCCTTGTGAGCTGTATTATATAGGGGAGACTAAAATAAAGTTCTGGGTTAGATTCATGGAACATCTGAGGGATGTAAGAAATCAAAAAGAAGAGAAAATAATATCCTCCTCACATTTTAAAGTATGTCACACTTGTGATGAAAGTTTATTGCATGGCACTATTTTAGAAAAAAATGAATGTATTGAGAACAATGAAAATTTATTAAAACAAAAATCTGATGTATAAAGAAAGTATATATATTTTAAAGTAGAAGACTTTGATTCTGTGAGCTTAAACAATGAGTTAAACTGGAAAGGTTTGCTTTAAGTGAATTGTTTTAATTAATTATTTGATTGATTAACTGAATGTAATTTAAGATCATACAAAAAGGGTGTTTTTTTTGTGTGTGTATTATTCCTTGATCGTGGTTACACCGAGGTGCTAGAATAAAATAACTGTGCTTTACTACTTGGTTTCCTGGAGTATTATACTGAGAGCAGAATTGCTGTTGCGTTTGGACAGTAATTGTGATAAAAAATTTTTTTAGCTTGAATAAATTTCATAAATTCAACTTTTTTTCAAACATGCATAGTGTGGGAGAGATCTTGGGAGGGGAAACAATTCAGATTAGGGAGAACCAGAAGATACTATCATATCCAATACAAAAACCCTCACAATTTTCCTTCTCATATACATCCATTTCCAAATTACCACACAAATCAAAATGATCAAATTCATGTACAGATAAATTAAGTAAAGAATCATCCTCATCCAATGAGTTCAAAGGTTCAGAAGTTGTATGCCCTTCTGATTTATTCCAAAAAACACTCTTAAATGCAGTTTCCTGCAAGGTTTCTTAACTTCTATCAAAATATCAGTTAAGGTAGGAATTTTCATGGATATGAATTTCACACCCTTCAGTAATACTTTCTTATCCTCATGTGATATGAACAAATTGTTATGTTCCAGGGGTATGAATTTGGAAGTCAACTTGAATTTTTAGCACAGTTTTTGTATTACATTGTATGCTTAAATATTTATTAGCAAAGAATTTGTTTTATTTTGTAGTGTTTGAATAGCAATGTAGTTAATTAGGTAATTTTGGATGTTATGTATTGCATTTTTTGCACATTGCGGGCACTTTAAGTTATTTAATTGTTTAATTATACAATTAATTAACAACTGGGTTCAATCTGTATAAAAGAAGTTGCTGTGTGTAATGCATATCATCCTGAGAAGGTTAATGGCTGTGGTATCAGATGCACTTTGTATTAAAGAAAGGTGACTGAACAGTCTGGCTCATGTTTGCTGTTTTTGCTGTTTAGATTTGAACATATCAAAACTGACGTCTACAGAGAATATAATTATTGTTTCAAGAGTTTAGAATTTTACTGAGTGTTTCTTTGAATATATTTACTTTGGCTGCAGCTTGGGTATATAGACAGACGCTATAGATCAGGGGTGTCCAACCTTTTGGCTTGCCGTGGCCGCTTTGAGTGAACAGAAATTGTCTTGGGGCCGCATATAAAATATATCATATACATGACTCATTCGCTGCTGCGGGTGACCAAAGTCAACCTCCTGGCTGTACTCTAGGTGCATTTGAACAATGAATAAATGCCTAATATTTGCCTTAAAATTCTAATTCTCATTCTGTTTATCCTACCCAAGGAAACTCATTCACTTGCAAAGAAAAAACTGGTACACACTACCACTGTCATTTTAGTTATTCACTACAGCACTACCAATTCTCACTGGGAAAACCACTCCAGCAGTCCAGGTACGTAAAATGTCAACATTAGCAGTCCTACAATACTATAATCCACAAAAATAAGCCAACAAATTTGCAATGAAGTAAAGAATTCACATTACTGCATAATAAAACAATGCTGAATAAGCTGCAAGAGGGTCTCACCCAAACAAATGACTGGTGCCAGAAACATGGCCTCAAGCTAAATACCAAAAAATGCATCACCATCCCCTTTAGGCAGAGTGATGTCCCCACAAATTATCACATTAATAACAATGTTGTAAGCATGCAACCAGTTGTGAAGGATTTGGGCAAGAACATGCAAACTGAGGCATTGGCTGGAGGTCAGGATCAAACAGCTCTATAAAAACTGTGTATAAGTACAGAACCATAACAGTAGCCTAACATATGCTGAGGTAGGGAAAAAAACTGTTAAAGTTCCTAAGCATCCTCAGAGATTACCTCAACCATGTTGTCAAAATACTGACATTACACCCACAACTGCACTCACAGTCACCTGTACTGGAAGCCTATGTCCTTTAGGTCCCATAAGCCTGCAGCACATTCCTATGCTCCGTCAAGACATGTAAGAATAAATTATGCTTCATTAATTTTTTTCGCAATCAAGAAAAATAACATTTCACCGGGGTTGCTGTTGTGCGGCCATGGGGTTAAGTAGATTAAAATGAGGAGTGAAAGCAGATCCTTCATGTACATGACTGCTGATTTTTAGACAGTAATAAGACGTTTTTGTACAGATTTGTTTGTGAAAAAAAAACAACAAAAAAAAAAAACAGTCTGGAGCATAGCTGCTGTCTTTACTGAAATTATTCAGAATAATGACAAGTTAAATACTTTAACCCAGTCATGCAGACTTCATACCTGTTTCAAGATGTTCATTTTTCTGCATTCATTCACACTCCAGAAACCCACAATGCAATTCATGGTCACAGGAACCAAAGTCCATCTCAAGCATTTAGTGGGTGTAAGACAGAGACTTTCCTGAATGAGATGTCTGCCATTCAGAATAAAGAACCACATATCTCAATTACTAACTTGGAGGGTTTCCAATTCACCTAGGGATGTGGGAGTAAATCCACAGCAACCACTGAAAACCCACATCGACAGGAAAGGAAGTTACAAATTCTGTATAGAAGCTACCCTAGCCAGAAAAATGACTGAGAAGCACACAGTGACCGCACCATTTACTGCCATTTGTCATGCCACTGTCCATTTTCCACAATTCAATAATTTTCTCTAAATAGAAGAGTAGAAAGCTAATGGTAAAAACATTACAGAAGTTTGGAAATGGCATACAGCCATACACAATGCTGTTTACAACTGTTGAAATACATTTATTTAACAAATGCACTTAAAAGTGCCTGTATGTCGAGAGCAATGCAACTCTCGGAGCTGAATAAGGTTGTGTGCACTGAAGTGAATGAGAACATGAGAATAAGTTTACATACACAAGAGCCAGAAAACATATACTATTTTTAAAGTGGAGATTGTTAAACTAAAATAGTAGGGCCCTATAACATGACTGACATCTGTTTTGGAAGCACATACTAGGAGCTGAAGATTCTCTGTCTGAAAGTATACTGTATAAAAAATCACAGCAGCAACAGCAGGATTTTATTTTATTTGTTTCTTACTTATTAATACAGATAGGTGCTGTCCCTTTCAGAGGCAATGATGGCAAATCCATATCCTCTTCAGCTCGAACACATGCACACTGATTCTTTGGCACGACCACACAGATCCTACTTCGGTGTGAAAAAAACAAAACAGGAAAGGTGCTTTGGCACATGCACACACCGACATTATGGTTACAGGTCACAGGCATGAAAAACAAATGAAAAAAGTGTTTTGGTGCATGCGTACACTGAAGTTGCAGTTAAAGGTCAAGGGCCGCATGGAAGAGCTCTGAGGTCTGCCCACGGGTTGGACACGTCTGCTATAGATAGCTTAGTGCGGATTTAATTGTTATAGAGGCCAATATCCAGTTGGGGTTATTCTAAAGAAATAAATAGTTTTGGTTCATCTGAGAGGGTGACATTTTGTGTCATTTTTTTAATGAGTGATATTGTTCTAACTCTAGTTTTAAGACCTGATAGGTTATAGAACATGCAGGACTGTCTTTTTCAAAAACTGTTGGTTAAATAAGATATGAAATGCTTGCTCTGAACATCTGCTCATGCTACCACTGGCTGCTTCTCTGTGCTTCATTTCTAGGCACCCCTCCCCATTTAATGTTGCCACGTACCCTCTGAAGACCTAGATAATACCTTTGGACATAATGGGAGAGGCTGACCGATGGTAACCTGCTTCATTTGTCCATAACTGACTCTGTGCTCTTTAGCCCCAATCCCAAACATACATTCTGTAACTTTTC
This sequence comes from Protopterus annectens, assembly GCF_019279795.1. Taxonomy (NCBI): domain Eukaryota; kingdom Metazoa; phylum Chordata; order Ceratodontiformes; family Protopteridae; genus Protopterus; species Protopterus annectens. The sequence goes on from NC_056729.1 coordinate 487,482,092, forward strand.
ACCATCAGTGAAGTCTATGTAGAGGCCTCCGTCTGGGTGGACTGTTCTAAAGATCTTTTGCTGCCATGGCAGGGTGAAAGAAGAAATAAGTACACAGTAATCAGTTGCAGTTTACAAATATTTTACCTGATACTAACTTAATATATAATTATTTCAGACATAACAGGGACTCAGTGGTCAGGTCATAACAGTAGTCAACTGAATTGTAAACATTACAGTTCTGCAGCATTAACAATGAGGCACCAGGAATCACGTTCCAGTAGTAAATATAGCCCTCACACATCTGATAGGTTGCCCTGATGTACTAGATAAGATATCTTTTAATCCAGGCCTACCCTTCTCCCTACAGACCCCAGTTCAATCAGTCCAGATGGACTTGTCAAATTTTGCATGGTGAGCAGTGTCCAGGGGAGTTCAAGTGTTAGGCAAATAGGTTCCTTCAGATGCTACAAAGCAAATTTTAGCAGTGATTCAGATCTTAAATGTTCTTCACAGCTTATGGTCTCCAGGTCCCCTTCTAGTGGTCACAGACACCACCATAGTCATGTGATACCTGAAAAAACAAAGGGTGTACAAGGTCATACCCTCTTCTAGTTGGCAATGAATGCCTGGGAGCTAGCCTTACAGCATTCTCTGACACTTCAGCCTTCATACTTCCCATCAGAGCAAAACATAGTGTCAGACTAAGCAGATCCTGGACACACCCTCATGAATGGAAACTCAAGACAGAGGTATTCCAGGATTTGGTCTAGGTGTGGGAAATACCTGAAATAGATCTGTTCGCCTCCTTTCAAAACAGACAGTTTGGAAAATTCTGTTTGAGACATCCTTGCAGCCATGCTTGGAGGACAGACACATTTTTGTTCTCTTGGGTGACAATGTTCTTTCATGCATTTCCACCCTTTCCGCTGATACCAATGTACTTCTAAAGATTCATAAAGAATTACCAAATATCATTGTGGTGACCCTCTTTTGGCCCAGGAAAGTTGGTTCCCCCTTTAATGGAACTGACCAAGGGCAATTAAACTAAACTTCCTCACATTCTGGATCTGCTCACACAGTGTTGGAGTGACTGGTGCACCCCAGCATAGAGCAATTGCTACTGATAGCCTGGATGATTTTATTTTGATGCCTTTTAGGCACTTATTCCATGAGGCTGTGCAACAGGTATTAATGTAGGAAAGAAAACCTGCAAGTAGAAAATCTTACATTTACAAGTGGAAGAAAGTCTCTAGGTGGTGCCTAACATGGTGTCTAACCCTCTGGTTTTGAAATATTTGTGTGCTGTACTCAATAACTACTTTTCTTATGCATCTATCTAGGTGCATCTTGAGGTTATTTCAGTTTGACTGCCCATGGATCCCCATATTTCATCTGTTTTTTTTTTTGTGGTCAAAGTTTATGAAAGAAGTGCTGAACTTGAGACTCTCTTGAAATCAATTCCTCTTTGGGATCTCAGCTTTGTCCTTGAAAAAAACGAACCTTATCTACTTTTGAACCTGACTTTCAGGCTTATTTAAAGTTCATCACTTTGAAAACTGTTTTGTTTATTGCTCTAACATCTGCAAGGCAAGTCTGAGCTGCAAGCTCTCTTGGTGGGTCAACCTTATCTGATTTTTTCACAAGAACTAATGCACTAGTCCTTCTTTCATGTTAGAAGTGTTTTTTCTGAATTTTCCCTGAATATAGCCATCAATTTCCCAGTTTTCTTTGTGGAACCTAAAAACAATGGAGGGAAGATTCTGCATATCTTGGATGTGCACAGGCAGCTTAAGTACTACCTTTACAGAACAAAGCCCATTAAGAAAGTTGAAGAGTTGGTTATTTCCTATTCTGGGGTTAAGAAAGATCAACCTGTCTTAAAGCAAATGATTGCTCATCACTTGTCCTCTGCTATTATTTTTTGCTATTCCCACCATGGCATATCTATTCCTAGCAAGGTTAAGGCATATTCCATTAGAGCCTTATCCCCTGCAGTGATATATTGGAAGGAGTGGACTCCAAAAGCATTTTAGAGGCAGCATCCTGGTCCTTTTTTCATATGTGTACAAAGAGAATTATTTCTCAAATTAAGAGCAGATGCTGTGAGGACCATACAACAGGAGCTCCTAGATCCTTTCCCTTCTGCCTCCCAGGAAGAGTAAGCTTTGGGAATCTGCCCCGTGTGCCATGGAGGCAATGTGAAGGATGAACGTAGTACAGTCGCGCAAGTCCTACTTACCCGTAACAGTAGATTATCGAATTTTTCACTTTCTCAGTGATAGTACCCACTGACCATCCTCCTAGTTCAATGGTATCCAGCCTTATGTTGCTGGTTGGCTTTGGTTAGTTTTTGTGTTTTGTAGCTGTAAATTGGTTGGTTTCAGGCTTGGTCCATCTTGGTTCTTCCTACTTGGCACTAAAAGCCTGAATAACTGACTTTCTAAGACACGGGGTAGGCTTCTTATGATTGCAGAGTTAGCCAATCCCCTATCACAGGAAGTCAGAGGAGGGGATTCTGAGCTCTGGAAAGCTGCTAGTGTGAGTTTGTGCAGGGACAAAACCTACATGCCACTGGGGCAGTATGAAATTTGAACATCTACTGTTACAGATTAGTAGGATTTACATAACTGCACTTTCCATAAACCACTACTTCCATCAGAGACTAGAAAAAAGCTCAAGTAGAAGCGATTTTACTTTAAAAAAGTACTGTAAGAATTTTCTAGGCAAAGACAACCACGTTGCACAGATAAGAATGCTAGCAATTCAGAAAGTGAAGGAAAAAAGAAATCTAAACCAAATGAGCGAGGTGAATCTTATCAAAACAAGCAGGGCTAACTGAATATTTACCAATGTTATTTGAATGAGTTCCTCCTTCTAGATTATCTGTATACAACGTGGCCCTTTTTACCACAAAGACTGAATATTAGTTAAACTCAGTCTCCATGTTTTCCCTGTTAGTCTTTTGAAGAGGAGCATACCAACTGGAAGCAGTAAAAGACCCTAGAGAATCTCTTTTGTGGGCAGTGAGAGAACATGAGAACCTGCTTCATAGGGCTATAGTGATCTCATTGTATAATTTTGCTTTTTGTTTTTCTCAGAGTACTGAATAATTTACAGGTTAAAGTTAGTATCAATTGTCTTTTCATTGGAGCCAAGTTTAGACTCAGCTAGCTTGCAGTGAGTCTTTTTATGAAGCTTTTCAATATTTTTTTATTTAATTTCTCGGTGCTGAGGTGTACTTTCTCTGACTATGTAGTAATCATTGTGTTTTGCTTAATTTAATTATAATAATGTATTATTCCATTATAATAACTTGTGGTTGGTGGTTTTTGGAGTCTTTATTGGTAATTACACAGATCTGCTAAAATATAACTATTAGCATTATTGTATTATTCAGTGGTAAAAGCTTCTGGTTTAAGGGTAACTACAAAGATTGGGTGAAATACAACTGCTGGTACGCATCCTTTAAAGAGTATCCATTAACTAATAGGATACAACTGTCTTATTTTGCAAGTGTTCAGTAATTGTGATCTTGGAGTACCAGACTGGGCTGACTTGTGACAGTGTGATACCAAATAAGTCAGAATGGTTCTTGGCAAATATTGTGTGTATGAATTAATATAAGCTAAGACTTTATTAATGCGGGTACGATAACACTGTAAAAAAGCACTGAGCTTGAAGTGCAAGTGGTGCAATCTTGGGATACTAGTAGTCATAATTCTGCTCTCCAGTTGCATAGCACATAGCTTATCAAGGGGTGTCTGGTACTGGTCATAGCCAAAGGCAGCAGTGTTCACTTGCCATATGCTTTTAAGACCAAAACCCTGATTCATCTAATGCATTAGCTATTAGGACTCTTACAGTTATTTAGTATGCAGGGTTTCTTATAAAATACCCATTTTATGCCAGTTTTCTGGAAAACTCAAGAGTCTGTTCATTGTAGTAGTATAATAGAAAAATGAGCAGTTTCAGAACCATTGGATTTGATTTTATACACTAAAATGTGTGTGTCATGCTGCTGTTACAAAGATATCTAAAGATGATCCAGATTAGATTCCCAAGTGTCAAGTGCTGGGTTACAAGATACCAAGGAACAGAGTGCTAATGACTTCCATAGGAAATCACTGCTGGTACAGTTTCTAAGCACGTGCCAGGTGTGATTATTTTGTTTTGGGAGATTTCTGTCTTTTTTTTCTTGTGTAAGCGTGGTGCTTACACACACACACACACACACATATATATATATATATATATATATATATATATGTATACATATATATATATATATATATATATATATATATATATATACAAGTTCAAAAGTGTGGGAGGCTTGAGCTTGCTCGCTGCAAAATATGTTTGATGTTTTATAGGAAAAGAGATCACTGTCAGTATTTCAGTCATTTACGTTTGACAAGATACAGAGGTATAACATCTTCAGTCAGGGTTTCATACTGGAGCCATTGATATTATATCAGGAGTTGCCCTGGATGGACTATTTCTTAGAAGACTTGCATGGCTTAGAAGTGAACTTTGTAATAAAATTGTCGGAGGCAAATGACTGAAAACTTTTTTTACTTAAATTTTGTTTTGTCACCCAGCCGATGGCATTATATTGCATCTTGAAAAGAAAGGTAAGGCTAGCTCTTCCTGTAAAGATACTTAAAGCATCATGCTCTTCAACACCAGGAGACTTGTACCCCAGAGAAGCAAAACACGTTGTAGGAATGAACTTTTTCTCAGTCTTTTCACCAACAGAATTAGTTAAAATGAAAGCAACCTAATAAATTTTAAACTTCACAAGAAAAAGAAGATTCAGCCATAGATCTTAAAAATGTCTGCTCCTGTATTCCCATCCCTTATTTTGTTCCCTTGTTCTGAGAAGGTACATTTCCGAGTTACATTCCTTCTTATCAGCATGTCAATATAGAAATGGGCTTTGCAGTCTGTTTAAAGTGATTATACAGCAGAATTATTTACAGACACTCCAGATGCAGCTGTTTTTTTCAAACAGTTCCCCAACAAGTGTGGCAAACTTTACAACTAATGGATCAACTTTTGTTAAAATGGGACAATACAAAGTCTACCTCTCATTCAAAGGGTTAATGGCTTTATTTTATGTTATTTACCTCAAGACCAGTCCTGGAATACAAAATATTTTAGGATGGTAACTGAAAACTAGTTCTTCTCATGAACAGATTTCTTATACGGCAAACAAAATCATGGAAGATGCCTATCTTCATATTCCAGTGAGACCTTACAGAAGATATTGAAGTTTCCAAATATCAGCATTTTCAATGTTTAGCTTTGCCATTTTGACTGTCTGTAGCCCCAAGTTATTTAAAAAGTATTTATTCTGCATGTTTGCACAGTTAAGAAATTAAAACAATCTATATTTCCCTATCAGAATTATTTATAGGCGCAAAGACAAAAGGACTATTGATTCATCAAACAATATGTGTTCCTCTTTCACACTTGGGGGGATAAAAGTCAATTACAAAATGTCTCCTCTGATCATCAGTAACTCCTTTTCTGAACTGTCTTAATAACAGTTCAGTTACATTTCCCCAGCAAAGGGCAGCAAATAGAATTTCAAGCAATCCTGACAGAATTTGTTTGCAGTAAGACATCAGCAAAATAATCCCACAGAACTTTGATGCACCTGCCCTCTTGAATCCTCCTAGTAACTCATACACAGCTACATATGAGAAAGAATCAGTGGACATCTCAGAAATTTATGGAATTAGCTTGACCAGATCTTATGAAACTGATGATTCCTATTCCTCAGTGTAAAATGAATGAATGACTGTGTTGGGCAGACGCTACATATATCCATTGGAGTGATATTTCTTTCCCCATCAGAAAACTACATTTTGACCAAAGGCTCTTCCAAGTTATGCATGAGGGCCCTCTTCAACAGTTTTTTTGTCCCGAACAATTGGTTTCAAAAGTAGATATCTTTTCACTTCAATGTTAAAGAGTGGAAAGCAGTACACACGGCTCTGATAGTTTTCAAAGACAACTTTCAACAAAATACTTTGAAATTATGACAGACAATTCTACTTGGCTGCACATAATGAAGGAACCAGATCCTTCCAGCTATGGAAATTGACAATTGAAATTTGCCAGATACCTTTACAGTTTGACCTGTATCTTTCAGCAGTCCATGTCCCAGCTTTTCAGAGTCATTAATCAGATGTTTGAATAGAAAGATAATATTGATTGGTGAAAGAAAACTCGATACAAGCATCTTTTAAGATATTGTGCAAAAGTGGTGTCTTCTGCACATAGACTTGTATAACACAACATCACAGCATCAAGTCAAACCTCTTGTTCTGTTGTACCCCATAACATATTGTGGGAGACCAGTACTTTTTTTACTTGAGATAAACTCAGACCTTTATGTATGCCTTCCCTACCCCCTTCTCCAATTCATAGGTTTATAGGTATATTTATCCAAAAGGGCCTTTATAAGCCTAGCTGTGCAATCCACCCAATTGTGTGTCCCTATGAATAGTGGGCATTTATTAGGAGAGGGAATGTTAGTTAAAACGTTTCTAAAGGTTATGATGGGGGTTATGTTAGTTTGGTCATAGTTACTGTATGCCTCTGAATATGGCTGAGTAATTTAAGGTGCCAGATGCAAAGCTTAAGCTCCTTATATGACTCATGGGAATTCTGGTTTCCAGATTGAGGCATGGGTTCAAATCCCACTTCTGTCAGATAATTTTGAAAAATTATATTGAGCTCTCTCTCTCTGCTCTATGCTTACTGCTGCTTGCTTGCTGTGGGATTTGAAGTCTTCTTAAGACATACAGTCTTGCTGTGCTGTTTACTGCTAAAATTCAAAACACATCATGACTCCATCTGTAGTCTGTTTAAAGCACCAAGCCTTTCAAATTGCACACTGATAAAGAAATATATTTTGCAGCTATAAGCACAGTTACAGATAACTTATTTTATAACAAACCACATGTAGTCTGTCAGATTTGTAGCATATATTTACAAAGTTTTCCTTCATTACAGATATGAATGATGACTTCTACAAAATACCTCTCTCTGTCCTTTTCTCACATAACTGAATTACTACAATAGCTATATACAGAACTAGTCACGCACACATTTCCTCTTGGTATGTTTTTCTGGCCTTATGTGGGAAGTCACATAATGTCTGTTTTTAGACTTTTCTATTGTCCTTTTGTGATTTAAGCACTTTTGCTGATGTGAGGATGCCATTCTGAAAGGAAACATCTGTATAAGCTGTTCCTACTGGAAAAACATCACGTATTGCTGAATTTATAAAAAAGGATGTCTGTTAATAGATATTTGTTCTGCAAACATGAGAAAATCATATAATCTTTGCTTTCCAATATTGCTTTGTTAGGCTTTTCTTTTTGATGCTGTGAAAAGAAGCCTGTCTGTTATACATATAGTATGAATGCACATTTTACATTGCTAAACTCTATACATATATTCAAGCAAACTTTTTATTCTATGCTTTATCTTTCAGCATATTTATAACAGAATTATTTTCAGTCTTATATTCATAATATCTAACAATTCCCTCTGTTTTTAAACATACTCAAAACATTATATATAAAAAACGCATTAAGAAACAAAACCTTTAGTCTTTTTTGATACAAGTCAAAATGCAATTTTACATAGTTAATACAATGAAAACATGTATTACTACCAAACCTGAATGTATTTAACAACATTTCCTTTTGCAGACCATTCTGTGAAAATATTTTATCAGTTATGAGCTGTGTCTGTTTTAATTTTACTTGATTAATTTATTATTTTGCAATCACAGAATTTAATTTATGACTTAGAATTGTTTCATTAACTCTTTGCAACTGTTGAATTAACTATAAGAGACAATAACTATGTGCTACTGCAAACATTTATACACTGCTAGAAATATACAGTTTTAATGTCATTTTAACCATCACATTGTGTTCATGTCTCTGAACTGCTCAATAACATCTTGGTAAAATACTGAACTGGGCTTAGATAATAACTATTTGAAAGCAATTATTTTACTGGGGTAAAACCAGTGATATTACAACTTGACAACTTACTTTTGAACTTATTACAATGTATCCTGTACAGTATGTATTTACACAGACTGTTTGCTATTTATGCATTTCAATCTAGTAGGTATCCTGGACCCATTGTTTTCTTTAAATATGGTTTTTCACACATATTTATTACTAGACATTAATTTCATTTGTACTGAATTCTTCTGCATTTGTACATACAAAGACTATAATTTGTATTGAATTCATCTGCATTTGTACATACAAAGACTGTAAAGTACATTTAGTCTAATCTTACAAATTTAATAACATTAATATTGAGCAAAATCTTGGAAAATGTTTATGTCTCTTTAGAAATATCTAGTGGAACTGATACCATATCCATATGTCCAGTTATTTTAAACTACATACTCAGCAATTAAAAATATTCATGTTTTTTTATACCAACATTGTTTTGCCAAAAACATACTAAAAATAGTGACCATTCTTGCTATTAGAAACATTTATGCATTTTGCATATCTTTATTCTCTCTTGTATAGCTTTAATAAAGCAATTTTAAATCATCTCTTGTTTTTTAACCCATCTCTTGTATAGCTTTACAATTTAACAGGTTATAAATACAATTTAATTCTAAACAATACAATAATGACCATTATGATAGCTATTAACAACTTGTAAAATATCTTATTCTGTCAGGTTTAATCCAGTTTACCAGTATTTCTAATACACTAATACCTGTTTTCCCCCCATAAAAGAGTATTGTCAAAAAGGAATTAGATATTTTTTCCTGTAGCTTTATTTTAGACCCTTTATTTTTCCTGTAGCTTTATTTCAGACCCTTGTTGTTTATTTTTTCTGTAGCTTTATTTCAAACCCTTGTTATTTATTTTTTCTGTAGCTTTATTTCAGACCCTTGTTGTTTATTTTTTCTGTAGCTTTATTTCAGACCCTTGTGCAGTACTGCTTATACAGTCAGTGTAAAACTGAGAAGGTGCCCCTCCCCCTGTAGTACTTCAGCACTGTTTACCTGCCCTATGCTGTGAGAATATAATGTATGTTAGCCCAACACTTTGGTTACACACTTATTTTATTAGGTTACTAAATAAAGCTTTCACTGTATATTACCTCTAGTAGGTATTTACACCCTCCTGCACAATTGATTTGAACTGTATATATACTATAGCCCATTTTCTGGCTGTACTTGATGCAACTGAGTTTTTTTTGTCCTTTTAACATTTACTTGCAAACAGATTATAAGTGACATCTATGCACAATTGTGACATTTTATTACAATTACCAAATAGTGTTGCTTGTAAACATTTTAACAATTATGTTTTAATAACAATGATGCTTTAGAAAAACTCAAGCTACTTGTCTGGCAATCAGTCTTGTTGTTTATCTGATCTTTCCAACATTTCCTGTAACTATTCATTCAGTCTAGGAAGGTCTGAGCTCACATTTTATACTCTATAAACTATAATTAATTCTTTTGGCATTTTTCCTTTAATGTGATTGTGATTTGCATAACTATGCATTTATACTACATAAATAGACATCATTTTACAATTACCTTACATGGATTTCAGTATTTTTATTTATTTATCTATTTAACTGTCCTGCCATTAATTTTACAAAAACTGTTTGACTAATACCATCTGTGATTTTATTTATTTTTAAAATTCAGAACTTTAACTGTTTGGTGTTACTATACAATTATAACATATGTTTATTTATATTTGCTGTTGTCTGCCTTTTGCTTTTGTGCATTGTAAACAAATGTACTCTAGATGAAAAGAACACACATGCATGTCTGTCTTGTATATGTATATCTTTATACAAGCATGTCATGTCCCTACCATCCTAGCATGCATGCTTAACCATTTTCAAAACATAAACATATTATAAAATATATTTCTTTTGCACAGATTAACTGTGTAAGCAGGAAATTCCCAGTCTTTGTCAGTTGAGCTAATTTATTTCCTTTATCCTGCAACTGCAGTTGAATTTCCTGTGATGTTGCATGGTCTTTCTGACATTCTTTAGTAAGCTGTTCTGCTGAATTTGAAACTCCTATGCACTTTTGAAAAGATGTGTGTATAACTTGTCTAAGCTTCCTGAATTCATTGTGTCTGTCTTTTAGAAGTTTATTACATTTCTTTGTAACAAAATGTACTAGAGTTTCTATCAGTAACTGATTTGACTGTTGTTGCAACTCTGAAATAAACATTTTACATCTGGTGACAGAACATAACTGTCTAACATTTGAATATAATGTCAACATATTAACTTTTCTTGGTTCTTTACCTTTACAATTTTTGTCTGTACAGTCTAACCTTTGGATAATGTCATGCACTGTATTTTTATGACATTGTACACACAATAAACATTTTTATACCACACATGATTTTATTTCAGATACCAGTCAAATATTATAATCCATTTGCATAATGCCTTACTATCAAATTGCAATCCATTTGCATAATGCCTTACTATTAACTTGCCCTAATAAGGTTTTACATTTGCTAATATGCTGTATATACATTTATTCTGTTATTATTATTACCTCTATGGCATTCATACTGTATGTAACACAGAATAATTTTCTTACCAGTCAACAGACAGGCAGATGGTCAAGCTGCTTTACTGTAGATGGTTGAAAAGTTTCTGTAGTCACTTGTGAAGTTGGTACAGCAAAACTGGCAGATTCAGTCTTACAACTTCATCTTGTACCTTTTCTGGAGAATTTATGGAACTGCTCCACCTTCTTGCAATGCAGTCTCACCGGATTTAGACGTCTATTAAACTGTATTGCTACAAACTGTTGAAAACTGTAGAAATCTGAAATACTTCACATAAAGGTTACTGTGCTTTTACAGGAGTGACATTACCCATTCACTCCCCCTGTTTTTGGATACAGGCTAGGAACGTTGTCAAAGGATCACCATTGAAAAATTATATTGAGCTCTCTCTCTGCTCTATGCTTACTGCTGCTTGCTTGCTGTGGGATTTGAAGTCTTCTTAAGACACACAGTCTTGCTGTGCTGTTTACTGCTAAAATTCAAAGACACATCATGACTCCATCTGTAGTCTGTTTAAAGCACCAAGCCTTTCAAATTGCACACTGATAAAGAAATATATTTTGCAGCTATAAGCACAGTTACAGATAACTTATTTTATAACAAACCACATGTAGTCTGTCAGATTTGTAGCATATATTTACAAAGTTTTCCTTCATTACAGATATGAATGATGACTTCTACAAAATACCTCTCTCTGTCCTTCTCTCACATAACTGAATTACTACAATAGCTATATACAGAACTAGTCACGCACACATTTCCTCTTGGTATGTTTTTCTGGCCTTATGTGGGAAGTCACATAATGTCTGTTTTTAGACTTTTCTATTGTCCTTTTGTGATTTAAGCACTTTTGCTGATGTGAGGATGCCATTCTGAAAGGAAACATCTGTATAAGCTGTTCCTACTGGAAAAGCATCACGTATTGCTGAATTTATAAAAAAGGATGTCTGTTAATAGATATTTGTTCTGCAAACATGAGAAAATCATATACTCTTTGCTTTCCAATATTGCTTTGTTAGGCTTTTCTTTTTGATGCTGTGAAAAGAAGCCTGTCTGTTATACATATAGTACGAATGCACATTTTACATTGCTAAACTCTATACATATATTCAAGCAAACTTTTTATTCTATGCTTTATCTTTCAGCATATTTATAACAGAATTAATTTCAGTCTTATATTCATAATATCTAACAAATTTAGTTTTCTCTGTGGCGTAGGGTGTAAGAGCAGTGAGCTCCTGGTCAGAGCGCAGGTGAACCAGTGTTCAAATCCAAATGCTTCTCTTTGACTTTGACCATCACGTCTCTACAGTAGTGAGGAAATCATTCTATGTTGTGCAACTTTTAAAAAAAGCTATGGCATCTAGGTCCAAGAAAGTCACTGTTCCACTGTATTTGGCATTCATCAGACCTATCACTGAGTACAAAGCCCTAGTGATAGTAATACTAATTCTTTGGTTGAAAAAGACAAAATGTTTTTGTGACCACTTATAATATTCTAAGTACTAGGATTTGGGAACTAATAAAGCATTATTGGAAATTCTTACACAGAGATGAGCTGCTACATAGAATTGTCTCTGATTTACCCAACGTGGCTTACAAGAGAGGACAGAATTTGGGGGACAAATTGGTTAAAGCTTATTATATTGCACCAGTAGCTAGTCCCTCTACCTCAGTAGTATCTTTGGGTCCTATACCTTGTAACAACTGCAATATATGTTCCCATATTAAACTGAGTTTTCCTAGGATTCATGGAAAAACATTCAGACCACACAATTATTTTACATGTGATACAGTGGATGTAATTTACTGTCTGATATGTCCCTGCAACCTTTTTTATATTGGGGAAACTAAAAGGAAATTTAGAATTAGGTTGCAGGAGCGTATTAGAGATGTAAACAAGGGGAGATTAGAAAGTCCTATAGCATCTCATTTTTGGGAAAAACATAATAGCGATGCTAATTTATTACAAGCTACCATTCTGGAAGAAGTGTTTATTAGGAAAGGGGGATGAAAGATTAATTAAAAATATTTTATTGTATAAGGAAACTGTATTTATATTGAAATTTGATACACTGACACCAAGAGGCTTGAACAGAGAAGTTAATTGGAGAAGTTTGCTTTAAAATTTTAAAATGCATGTTTAATTGATTGATTATTTAATTAAATGATTGTTGGTGATGTATAAATAGGGGACTGTGTTTTTTGGTAAATTTGTACTCTTTGAAGGCTGTAATGGCCGAGGCGCTAAGACAAGACAAGCAATAAATTTTATTGTGGAACTGAATCCATTGTCGTTTTTGGAATATTTTGCTGGTTCTACTGTTCTGCTGTTGGTTGTGATTTTGGTGTTCACCTATGGATTCTAATTCCCTATTGAACATTCCCCAGGTGTTTCGTGAGGACTTGAGTGTTACCCTACCAGCTTCAGGTGCTTCAGGTACATCAGGTACTTCGAGTATGGTGCTACAGAAAACCATGGACAATTTTGTAGTCCATGGTACTTCGGTTTCTGCTCCGAAAGATGTACCCACTCCCATTCATGTTGCTGGAGTTGCCAGTGTCTCTGGAACTGTTCAACTTTCGAATAATGATGAGTCTACATCTTTTAATTTTGCATCAAAGTTCATGGAAGACAGAATGCAGAGACACAATAATCCTTTTGGTGGCATTGGTGAGAATCCAAATGTTTCCTTTCCACAAGAAATACAGGATAATATTGGCAGTTTTGAGAAATTAATTTTTCATGAAACATGCTGTCATTTTAATCTCCTGGGTCTAGTGAGATACATGGAACTGAATATCGCCCCCCGAGGATTGAGAGCTTTCAAGAGCCCAGCTACTCCGTTTGACTCAGCGGACACCACTAAGGTAGCATTTAAGGATCACTGGTTAGTTTCAGCACATACCTGTGCTATGGAGTGGGTAAGCATTTTGGTGGAAAGGGAGCAGTTATTACATTCTAAATTGAAAAATGATTTGAATGTGATGCATACACAACTTTTAAATCAAGTGGGTAACTCTAAAGTTAATGACATCTTTAAAAATTTGAAAGAAAAATTGAACAAGTTTGAAAATGAGCAGGTCCACCTTAAATTACACAAAATTAAATGCGATGTACACAATTACGGAAATGGGCATGCTTTTTTTTGGAGAAACAAACAGAATGTTCACTCTGGACAATATGGGAAAACTATAGGTAACAAAAAACTATTATCTGTATCTTTTGCTTCTTCAGATGGGGTAGGTTACAGTACAGACTCAGAGAATGATGTCCGTGATTTTCCACCATTGCCTGCAGCACAAGAACCTGAATCTTTTTCACCATAATGAAGAAGGCGCTAAAAGGGGAAACAAGAAGGGAAATGGTCTCAATCCTGCAGCAAGTGAAGGACAATTTAAACAGACTTACAAACGAGGTAGATGGAACTGATTGTTCTCCTTTGGGCTGTTCTTCTTTTTCTAATATTGTTTCTCATGTTTCAGATGTTTCAAATGTTGTAAATTTATCTGTCTGTACCTTAACTGATGAACAGGTTTCTGTTCTCCATCTTGGTTTAAAGTTTGTACCCACTGAAGTACCTAGGTTACACTTAATTAAACAGGATGTTTTTAAATTGATTAGGAAATTACATCTTAAATGTTTTTTTTTTTTTGATGTACAAGGGGATAAACAGTTAAGAAATAATGATCCTGAATATAGTTTGGAAACTGATAGTGAAGGTGACAGTTTATTTTCTTGTACATCTGATGATTTTGATGTTAATACTTCTCCAAATGCTTATTCTCTGTTAGATACTAGTGGAATTCACTTTCAAAGTAAATTTATACCCCTCTATGTTAATAGTACTGTCACACATTTTTCAGAAATGCTTAATTTCTCTATACAGGAACTTGTTGAGGAGCATAGTCATACTTCTTGGCAATATAATATGACTAAAAATGAATGGCTTGCTCTTAGCAATCTTGCAACTAGAAGTGATTTAATTATTAAGCCTTCGGACAAAGGCAACAAAATAGTGGTGCTTCATTATACACAGTATTATAATATGTGTATGCAACATTTAAATGATAATTTGACTTATGAAACATGTCAGATTGCTATGTATTTGAATGCCATACAAGATTTCTCTGTATTGATTGAAAAGGGAGTGCACCTGGGTTATTTTTCTAAAAAGGACTTAGATACAAAATTTAATTTTGATAATTGCAACTTAGCTACTTTTTATTGTCTTCCTAAGCTGCACATAGATAATGTTAACCCCCCGTGGAATCCCATTGTTTCTGCTGTAAATTACTTTTTACATAATATAGGAATTTTGATACGTAGTTATTTACTACTTTATGTTGAAAGATTGGATTCTTATATCAAAGATTCATTTGATTTTATTGATAAAATTTCGGACATACATTGGACCCAGAATATGTTTTGGATTACTATGGATGTATGTAGTTTATATACCAATATTAGACACATTGATGGAATACAAGCCTTGCAATATTTTTTAGATGATAGCCCAAGTTCTCATTACATTATTGATTTAACTTACTTCTGTTTGCTTCATAATTATTTCCGTTTTGATGAAGTTATTTATCATCAATTAAGAGGTACAGCCATGGGGGCACCATTTGCCCCCAAGTATGCGAATCTCTTTATGGCCAGGTTTGAGTTGGATTATATATATATATATATATATATATATATATATATATAGAAATGAATTTGTGCAACAACATGTTTTATTTTATTTTAGATAAATTGACGACTTGATTTTTGTTTGTGATGGGGGATTAAATGAGGTACCAAGATTTTTTTTCAGAATTAAATGATAATGTTTACAATATTAAATTTGATGGTTTACAGTATGGCACAGAGGTTAATTTCTTGGACATTCATCTATCTGGAATGAGGGACGGCTCTATCGCAGCTACAATCCATCGAAAATGTGAGGATGGCAACCAGTACTTATTTGGTACTAGTTGCCATCCGAGTCATACTATACAATCTTTACCTTATGCAGAGATGATTAGATTGTCTAGGCTCTGTAATAATAAACTAGATTTACAAAAACAAATTAGTCAAACCTTATCTATGTTTTTACAGAGAGGATATAGTGAGAATTTAATTTATGGGTTTATTGTTAAACTAATACAGTATAATTTGAACAAATATGACACTAATAGTAGAAAAAGATTTACTAGTGTTAGTAATATTAATTCTTTGGTTGAAAAAGACAAAATGTTTTTGTGACCACTTATAACATTCTAAGTACTAGGATTTGGGAACTAATAAAGCATTATTGGAAATTCTTACATAGAGATAAGCTGCTACATAGAATTGTCTCTGATTTACCCTACGTGGCTTACAAGAGAGGACAGAATTTGGGGGACAAATTGGTTAAAGCTTATTATATTGCACCAGTAGCTAGTCCCTCTACCTCAGTAGTATCTTTGGGTCCTATACCTTGTAACAACTGCAATATATGTTCCCATATTAAACTGAGTTTTCCTAGGATTCATGGAAAAACATTCAGACCACACAATTATTTTACATGTGATACAGTAGGTGTAATTTACTGTCTGATATGTCCCTGCAACCTTTTTTATATTGGGGAAACTAAAAGGAAATTTAGAATTAGGTTGCAGGAGCGTATTAGAGATGTAAACAAGGGGAGATTAGAAAAATCCTATAGCATCTAATTTTCGGGAAAACATAATAGCGATGCTAATTTATTACAAGCTACCATTCTGGAAGAAGTGTTTATTAGGAAAGGGGATGAAAGATTAATTAAAAATATTTTATTGTATAAGGAAACTGTATTTATAT
The DNA here is from genome assembly GCF_019279795.1 of Protopterus annectens. NCBI lineage: Eukaryota > Metazoa > Chordata > Ceratodontiformes > Protopteridae > Protopterus > Protopterus annectens. The sequence continues at coordinate 487,498,520 of NC_056729.1, forward strand.
TGAAATTTGATACACTGACACCAAGAGGCTTGAACAGAGAAGTTAATTGGAGAAGTTTGCTTTAAAATTTTAAAATGCGTGTTTAATTGATTGATCATTTAATTAAATGATTGTTGGTGATGTATAAATAGGGGACTGTGTTTTTTGGTGAGTGTAAAGTCCAGGAGTTGTTATGCCTGTGAATTTGTTTCCTAGTTTAATGAGGAGTAAAGTCTCCCATGAAAAGGGTATTTAGCTTAATGGTGAGTGTCTCCAGTAGGTCTAGGTATGAGCTATGGGATTCTTGGGACATAGAGGGTGACCTATAACTTGCAAGGATATGGCATGTGACTTTGTCTATGGTGATTTGCAGTGGATAAACTCTAGTGCATCGTCCTGTTTTACGAATCTAGAGGTATACTTGTTGCTAATATTGACTGAGGCTCCTCTACCATTTTGTCCCCGTCTTTGCAGTTGATGGTTTAAATGTGTGGAAGGCACTGAAGCTTTGTACTGATGGAGTATTTTCTGTGGATTTAAACCACATCTCAGTAATGGGACAGATGCCTATATTCTTCAGAGTGAGGAGAGCTTGTAGGGTCTTGAGTTTCTTGTTTAGGCTCCTAGCATTGAGCAGAAAGACCTTTAGGTTTCTTTGGGTTTAATTTGCTATGTTGGTAGGTTTGTCAACTTGGTATTGCCTAAAAAGGCTCTAAGGGGGGTGGATAAAGTTTTAGCCAATATTTGGAAACTTAGGTGGGGCAGGTATAGACCATCCTTTGCAAAGCAATGTGGTTTGTTAAACATATCCTCCTATGCTGATAAATATTGAATCCCCCCCGGAAAGGCACCAGAAAGTAAGCCAATTATTGAAGTCAGTCATCCTTTGTTCATACTGTGGAATCATTCGTAATGAAAGTAGAATGCTCAATGCAAGGCACACACATGCCTGAGACACATTTTCAGAGAGATCAATAATGTCTCCCTTCATATAATCCAGGGAGGTACGTCTTACGTCATTAACGCCCACATTGACTATGATAGAATCATTCTGGCACCTGTGGTGTAGTGACTTCAGTACATACGTAGCTTGGTGGATACTGGCTCCAGTAAACAACAAACTGTTATCTTCTCCTTATTCAGTCTAGTGAGTGGGGCATCTGTTTGTCATATAGTGGAGTTCCCTATGACAAAAGTCCAGAGTAATTTGTATGCCTTATGGGCTTTGCTGTTGGGGCTGAACTGGTTGTAGGTATACATATAGTGTTTGGTGTTGCTTTTGGTGAGTGCTGTAGTCACTTGTCTGAATAGGTGTTGCCGTTTATAGGCATAGGAGGTCTTTGAGATTTGGCAAGACTGCTTTTTAGTGCCTCAGCATAAGTTGATGAAAGTGCATGTGGTGGAGACTATGTGTTGTATAAGTAGTGCGTATGTGTCTTTGACAGCCTTGTTTGTATGCAAAATGTTTACATCCAATGAAATTCTGTATATGCATTTCTAATGTAGTGTGTTTGTTTGTTTAAGGATTAAATGGTTATCTGTGAAAAATGAGACAATTGGTACAGTATCTCAGGATGTCCATATCTACCAAGCTGACTACTGAGATATTTGGAAATTACATGTCCATGTTGTCTGGACCTGTGCTTGGCTGGGCTACTGTAAGTTAGGGACTGGGTTATACAAAAGTCTACTTGGGTGGTGTCTGGGGTTTGGCACTAGACTAGGTTAGATTGTGCTAAGATTAGATAGTAGTGCTGTTTAATGTGCAAACTAGCTGCTCTAAGCTTGTCTCTGCTTAATGATTGTGTTTTAGCCATGCTAAGTTACATGTTTCAGAGGTAAAAATGTACTATCTAGGCAAGTGTGTCTATACAAGGCAGTGCTGACCTCTTAATGTAAAAACACCAAAAAAGATTGCTACAACAAAACAACTTAAACTATCTGGACAAGGCTTCTCATGGAAAAGTTGGTCAATCAATCTAATTCTAGTTTCTAAATCCACTGCCTAATAACATTTTATCTTAAAAACATTATCAACATAGCAGCCCAGTTACTACTAGGAGGTGATATCCACCCCAACCCCAGCCCAGCAACTATCTCCAATAACACATGTAACTCCCACCTCCCATTTAAACAAAAACCCACAGACGTACTAATACTCATCCTGAACATTTGAGGTATCATGAACAAAATAGAAGAGCTGCATTCAGCTATTTCTGAATATAACCCAGACATAATGCTCATTACAGAGACATGGCTTAAGCCTCATATCAAAGACAACTCTATAACCCCACCCGGCTATGACATTCTAAGGGTAGATGGAGCACACAAAAGAGGTGGAGATATCGCCCTACTTTACAAATCTAATGTAAAGCTCCAACTCCTACAAAAAGAATCCCCAAACGTCAAAAATGCTGAGACTATATTTGCTAAACTCCTCTTAAACCAGCACAAACATCTAAACTTACTCGGCATCTGTATACCATCAGGTGACAATATAAACACCCTAGAATCGATACTCCACTGGCCTTCCCTCTCCCTCCCCCAAGAAACTATACTGCTAGGCTATGTCAACATTGACTGGAACTCTATTCACTCTCCAACACCCACCAACAACATTAATCTATATAACTTCACCCAACTCATTCAGTCACCCATGCGTATAGATAAGACCAACAAAAGGGAATCCATATTGGACTTGATCCTCACTTACCAGGCCAACACTGCCCACCAATGTGGAATACTGCCTAATTCTCAGTGACCATAATCCAGCTTTTATCCTTTGACACAAACTTAAATGTACCAACCCACCCTTCCTGCTACAAACCTGTTACTGCAAAAAAAAACTTTGCCTCAGATCAATTCACAGAAACCATAAAAGTCTGTAACTGGGTTCCCATCAAAACTCTCCCCCTGGATAAGGCAGTAGAATACTGTAACTCCACATTCCAAAGGATCCTAAACCAACTAGCTGCAATCAAAACAATTAGGATACGCAGTAACCCTGCCCTCTGGCTACAGAAAACCACAAAGGCTTTACTAAAAAAATAGGGATAAAGCATGGAAAGCCTGGCAACAGCACAAATCACCCACAACTAGATAAACCTTTTCGGAACTTAGAATTAAGGCAAAAAAAAAAAAAAAACAGATTACGGTTGACAAACAAAATCACTATATTTCCTTACAAAAAACACAGTAACAACCTACAGAAATTCTGGGCTGCAGTGAACAATATCCTCCAACCCGGAAAAACCACCACACCACCACCAAATATAGAAGGCACAAACCTTGACGTAGCCTCCACCTTCAACAATTATTTCACCTCCTCTATACTGAAACTCATAAATGATATAAATCCCACCACCCCCCCCACAACCCCCCAAAGCTCAGTCAAACATGACCTCCTTTTCACTCAAACCAGTTCCAATCTTAACCATCCAAAAACTCTTAGCAAAACTCAAACCAACCACCCTCACTGCCGATAATCTTCCTGCCGAATACCACCAACTTGCATTCAGGGCTATTGCTTACCTCATTTCACTACTAATAAACAGATCCATTACTGAACACAGTGTTTCATCCTTGTGGAAAACCTCATACGTCATCCCCTTTACAAGGGTAGCCTCTCCACTGACCTCTCTAACTACTGACCCATTGCAATCCTGTCACCCCTATCAAAGATTCTAGAAAGGTGCATCAATTACCAACTCTTCACCCATCTACTCTCCAACAACCTACTCTCCAAAACTCAACACAGATTCCAACCAGCCCATAGCACCACCACTGCCCTAATTAGCTTCACCAACACCAAAAACCCATACAGAAACCAAGGGAAAATTGCCTCTGTCACCTTTCTAGACTTATCCAAAGCATTCAATACAGTTTCTCACAACAAACTCTTATCCTGCCTCTCCGAACTCAACCTTGACAATTCCACCCTGCAGTGGTTCAGTAGTTACCTAAACAACCGCTCTCAGTCTGTCAAATGGCTCAACTCCCTATCCCCTCACTCCCTGTTGCATGTGGCATACCGCAAGGCTCGATCCTTGTCCCCCTTCTGTTTAACATCTTTACAAACCAACTCCACTTAATAACCACAAAAGCTGACATAGTCCAATACGCAGATGACACAACCCTAATATGCTCTGCACCCAACATCCATCTTCTACAAACCAAAGCCCAAGAATCCTTCACAGAGATAGAACATTGGCTAAACAATTCCCAACTGATATTAAACCCCAAAAAAACACAACTAATGCTATTCCACCCAACTAAGTCTAAGAACCCTACCTTCTCCATATTGTCAGCCAACAAGACTTTCATCATCCTAGTCTCAGATCGACCAGCAACTTAAATATAGTAAACATAAATCCCTAACTGTCTCCAAAGTCCACAAAAAGCTAGGATACCTCTATTGTAGCAAAAGGTTCCTAACCCCCGAGTCCAGAACTGCTATAGCCAGAACTCATCTCTTATCAACATTACTCTATGCATCCCCAGTGCTAACAAATCTAAATAAAACTGACCTGAACAAACTTTCCACATACTACAACAAAATAGCTATGTTCGCAACCAATGCTAAATCACACTCTGCCAGTCCCTACATAAACCACAATGGCTAGAATTTCCAAACTTACTACGTTATCACCAGCTCAACCTAGCACACCAAATACTATACCATCCTGATAAAACCCCTGCCCTAACTGGCCTTCTAAACTTCTGCAATTCTAACAGGGAACTATGATCCAGTAACAAAGCCCTGATAGAAGTTATTCTATATAAGAACAGCTCTAGGAAATCTCAATTCCCTCATGAGGTTGCAAAAACATGGGATACCCTGCCACCTGACCTCAAGTTACAAAACCACACATCCACATTCAAAAACCTCCTTAAATCACACCTTTATGACAACCATCCATGTAACTGCAATGATCCTCCCTGAACCCTCACCCCATGGTAGGCTGTTTTCCCTGGTGCCTCTGATAAATACTGTACACTGACATTGTGCTCTACCTATCCTAATTGTAAATATTTTAAATATGTGCTTACTATGAAACCAAATGTACATATACTGTACTTAAGCTTACTCTAGAAACGTGCTGTGATCACATAAGGTGGATATAAAAAGTATACACACCCCTGTTAAAATACCAGGTTTTTGTGATATAAAAAATGAGACCACAATAAATCATTTCAAAACCTTTCCCACCTTTAATGTGACCTATAACCTGTACAATTCAATTGAAAAACAAATCTGTTAGGGAAAAAATATAAAAAATAAAAAAGTACAATACTCTGGTTGCACACCCTTAAACTAATACTTTGTTGCATGTGCACACCCTTAAACTAATACTTTGTTGAAACATCTTTTGTTTGGATCCTGTGCATTTTCCCATTCCAAAATTACTGGAATATATGTTATTTATAGGATTTCAGTTTAGCTTATTTGTCCATCAGTCATTATGTCAGCAATATGTGGTTAGTTAATATTTTTTCCCCATGTTGCAGCACATTCAGTAATAAAATTTTTCCTTAAGGGAGTTTGCATCGAAGACCTCACAACATATATATTTCATCAGCATGAAAGCTGAAATTGGTGATGGAAAAAATGACTACTTCATTTTGAATCAGCAGGACTTGCAAAGTTAAAATACCTTCCATGGAAAGTACTTTTCTTCTGATGGCTAATAATATGTGGCAGTAAAATTTCAGATTAACAAGTTCTTGTAAGTCTCCTTACTAAAAACTAACCCACTGTTCACGCCCACTGCAGTCTCAGTAGCAACCCCTCAACCTTTTTTTCACTGACAGTTTTCTATGCAATCTCTCAAAACTGGGAGGAACATTGTTTACAGCTACTGGATGTACACAATGGCTTACATGCTACGCTATAACAAAATAAATCAGAAATACTTTTTGTTTAATTTAAAAAAATATATAAAGAAGGCCTGCCAGTGATTGAGCAAACCATATGTAAATGCAGCCATTGGGTCACTGCATTAAACGTTATTGTGACAAATATAATAAACCTTTACATGACATAATAGGAACACATTCTACTACGGCAGCAGCAGCAATATATTTCAGAAGTATTTATGAAGAAGATATTTTGGAAGCTGCAACTTAGTATATTGTTCACACATTCATTAAACTGTACAAAATGGTTGCAAAGCACAGGGGCAGGGCAGAATCTGGTATAGCTGTGGTGCAGTGGTCCTATCAGGGCAGAATCTGGTATAGCTGTGGTACAGGGGTCCTATAACTGCCATAGTCACATGAGTATAATAGCATCGCTTACAAATTTAGTTAATGTTACAGTGACCCTACCCAAAGAAGATGCTGTACGTGTGTGTCAAGGAGTGGTCAAGATAGGCAAAAATCCCACCCCCCTAAATTTAACTGTTATTTCACAGTTTATTGTTTGTATGTATTCGTATAATATTGTATCCATCATAGTTCCCTGATGGAAGGGCTGAAGAAGCTTAAAAAAACAGAAAAAAAATGCTTGAGGATGCTGATAAGCTAGTAAAAAAACTTTCCTGCCCTGCTGCTTTATTTCTGACAGGAAAGTACATTTTTATGATATCCTAAATAATTTTTAAGATAATCCTTTATTTGATAATATACTGAAGGATATTATCTGAAAAAAAATTCTATATATTTAATCTTGTCCTATCAATTATTTACCTGAAAGTTTTCTTACTTGTGAATCCTGAAATGAGTCATTCAAAGGTAAACTCACAGGACTTATCTCTAAAAAAGAACTTTCATTAAAAATGGACAAAATGGATAACAAACTTGACAACTTAAAAGCAAAATGCTCTAAACAGATTGAACAAAAACATGGCACTTTAAAACAGCAGAAATTCCAGATATCTGGAATAGAGGATGCCCTAAATGACATGGAAGGAAGGGTGCCCAATGATGAGAATAATACTGAATTTTTATTTAGACAGAATACCTTGCTATTAAATAAAATCAATGACTTGGAAAATTATCTAGGAGAAATAATATTCATGTTTTTGGCTTGCCTTAAAAAAAAGAAGGAGAAAACATGGTAAACTTTCTTACATCCTGGCTTCTAAGGACTCTAAATGTATCTGAAGATATCTCTTATGGTATAGAAAGAGCACATAGATCTTTGGCTGGTTCTTCATCAAAAACTAAACCATCACAGAGATAAGTTGTTGTTAAATTCTTCTCATCACAGGACAAGGAATTAATACTTAAAGTAGCTTGGTCCAAAATATCCTATCAAGATAGAAGACAGAATAATAAGATTTGACAATGACTATTCTAATGCTGTGATGATTAAAAGAAAAGTTTTTTTTTACCAATGATAAAATAACACAAGAAAAGACAGATTAAAGTTCACTTGTTTTTCCCTGCCAGACTCAAAATATTCATACCTGATAAAACTAGACACTTTGAAGACCTGGGTTCTGCTATGTCATTTCTAACAAAAAAGAAAAAAAATTCTGGAGCAAATTGAAGTAATGGTGTAGAACAGTAGTACTTTGAAGAGACAAGCTGAAACAAGTGACTGGAAACTTAATGAGAAGAAAAAGAAGATAAAGGCTATTACTTAATTTCTTTGTTATATTGTTAGTCAGTATTATAATATCAACATTTTCTTCACTTTCCATGAAAACTTTTACTTATTTATTTTAATATTGTTTTGAATGGTAGGAAACATGAATTCACACTTTTATATGGTCAACAAATATTATTTTTTATTTACATTATATTTTACTTTTAGATAATGTTCTATATGTTATACTCAATACATATTTTAGTCTAACAAATGCTTAGTAGTTAATCGTTTCTAACTGATAATATGTTATTCTTATATGCATATATATATATATATATATATATATATATATATATATATATATATATATATATACACTCAAGCACTTACTGTTGAAGCTTCTTGTGTGACTGTTTTTTTCTTGAAGTGACTCAAGTTTGGTTTAGTTTCCCACCGGGGTCACATGGTCTGTTGCATCTTGTATGTGGACTGAATGGAAATATTTAATATTTTTGTTGTTTTTTTTTTGTTTGTTTGAATGAAAGGAAATGTAATTATGTCATTTCAAATGGAAAGGTCAAAGGGCATTCATAAAGCAAAGATTTAAAGGCACCTTCTAAATTAAATGTTGTTTCTTTGTGAAAGTTTACACACTTTCCTGTGTGGAAGAGACAGTAATCTGAGGTCTGGACATGTTTAACTAGTCTTTTCTTGCAGATAGCAGTATGTAAGGAGTGGTTTATTGATGGTGGCAGAGTCATGGACTTTAGGTAAATTTGATTTATTTCGTGGGTGTGCTGTCGATGTCTCATGTGTCTGTCTTCACTGCACCTGCTTATTATTTGTGTGCAGGTCCAAGGGGGTGTAGTATATTCTTGAATTTTTGATGGTCATCATGGAGAAGTTTATCATAGCTTTGCAATGTATGCATACCTCTTGGCTGTTCAGAATTTTGCAGAATGTCTGGATTGTTGTCTTGTGTTACAGGTTTGTTCTTCATGAAATTTGTGGTCTTCTAAATTTATGTAGCAAGTCAGTGAGGATTTGATTCACGGGGTAGTGACAGACCTTTGTGTTTTGGACTTTATACTTTTCAGAAAATGTATAGTAACACAATACTTTTTATTCCAGCAATATTCTATGTTTGTAGGAGTGGTATTTGAAATTTGTCTTTGATGTTGGGACTTTGTTCCTTCATTATTTTTGCTTTTGTCATAGGTAACTGTGTGCAAGTCTTGGGGGGGGGGTGCAGTATAACATTTAAATCTGCAGTGGTCATCACCAAGAAATTTACCATAGCCTTGTAATGCATGCATACCTCTCTGCTATCCTGAGTTTTGCAGAATATCTGGATTTGTGTCTTGTGTTTTGGGTTTGTTCCTCATGAAATTTGTGATCTTTCAGATTTATGTGGCAAGTCAGTGAGGATTGGATTCACAGGGTAGTGATGGGCATTTGGGTTTCGGATTTTATATCTTTCAGAAAATGTATAGCAAGACAAGACTTTTTCTTCAAGCAACATTCTAAGTCTGAAGGAGTGATACTTGAAGTTTGTCTTTGTTTCTGGGGGTTTGTCCCTTCATTATTTTTGCTTTTGTCCATTTTTTTTGTACTACAAGGTTGAGAGCTATGATTACATGTTACAGAAGGGTTTCAGCTTTTGTATTGTCTATTGTTTATTCTGGTGGGGTTTACACATGGACTCAACTGTGCAGCTCAAGATCAGACATAGGACTTCATTAATTTGACATAAAATGGGTGCTCCATTTGCTTGTTGTCTCATATTACACACACACACACACACACACACATATATATATATATATATATATATATATATATATATATATATATATATTTAAGTTCATAATTTATTAAGAAGTACCACAATTAAGCTGAGGTAAAGGGGGTATTTTCCCTTGGTCATAAAGGGCATAATTCCAGGGTTTAATGACTGTTGATTGACTATAAGTATATTATGATACAGTTAAACTGCATTGCTATTGTACTGATGTAAGGAAGTTAATTAAACATAGCTAAATGAATGTTACATGGTTTAGACTATATGATGGACTTATAATCTTGCAATTTATTGAAGGGAATGAGATTGGTTTCCTTTATTTTATTTATTTACAGATTTATATATTTATCTGTTTTAACTTTTTTGTTTTGGTCTTTAGAGTTAGTATTGAAAACGTCATGGGTGACAATCTTTTGATCTAGTTATGACGCTGTGTAGATACATTTTACTTAAATTAGAAAAGCAAGTTTTGCAACATATTTTCAATTAATCTAAGGGTCTTTTTAGAGAACTATAATTTTAAGACTGTATTAAAGGACATTTCCATACACAGTCACATTGCAAGTGTAGAACAGTGTAAAGATAAAGCTTATGTGTTGCTTTCACTTGTATTTTATCTGATAGACAAAAAAGCACTCCTTTTTCATAGTCTCAACATATATGGTTAGACCACTTTTCATACCTTGTGTACCCTCCAAGGTAGATAACAGGTTTTATTTAACTTATGTCTTGCATCTAATATTAGGACAGATACAGCATGTAATTTTTGATTAATGAGTGACTTTTTGATAATATTTTATAATTCATTATATATTACACGGCAAACAATTTTAAGTATTAAATTTGATATATTAGATAGGTCTGACTTCTGACACTTGTTCTTGAGACTCTATCCCCATTAAATACTTGTAATGATTTTCCATAGGAACCTGAGAGCATCATTCTTATAGTCATAGAAAACTCTGTTTAATAGGAGTCAAATTGCTTAAGTGATAAGTTTGATTATTAATTTAACTCATTTCAAGCACAAGAAATATTATGCAAAGCTAAGTTATATATTTAACATAGAATTCTACTAAAAGTTTAAAACATAATATATAATCTGATTTTTCTTTTATCTTCTCAATACTTAAGACTTTTCATTTATTTTAATTTTCAAATAGCAGTAGAGGGGGCATTGACTTTTACTTGTTGGTTGGTAGGAGTGTTTGGTAAGATTTCTATACAACCCTAGAGTACTAAACTTCCTTGAAAGAAAATGTATTTGGTAAAAATATGAGTTGGTATAGTCTAAAGAGAAAGTAATTGGACAAGGAGCTAGTAGATTTACAAGAGAGAATTGATAAGTTAAAATTACATAGTCTAAAAGGAAATAACTTATCAGAAGAGATTAAATAGCAAGTACTTAGAAATTTTACAACATAAAACTATGATTCATTTAGAAATGATTAAACTAAACTATTCTACAAATCCTATATAAATGCATAAATTAGTTATTAGAACAAAATTAAATCTAATCATATTAAAGAAATATATTTTCCTAATAGAAACAAGATTACCAAAATAGAATAAATATTTGCTGCATTTAGGTTCAACTTTAATAATCTTTAATAATCTTAATCAGTCCAAGCCAACAATGGATATACATGATGTAATTAAAACATTTATACAAAATTACAGTAAAAATAGATTATTGGAAGATCAGATGAAATTAATTGATAAGCATATTTAATGTCTGAGCTCAAAACCCAAATTAAATTAAATCTAATCATATTAAAGAGATATATTTTCCTAGTACAAAAAAATACCAAAATAGAATACATCTTTGCTGCATTTAGGTTCCACTTTAATAATCTTAATCAATACAAGCCAACAATGAATACACATTGTGTTATTAAAACATTTAAACAAAATTACAGTATAAATAGATTATTGGAAGATCAGATGAAATTAATTAATAAGTCTGTTTAATGTCTGAGCTCAAAACCCAAATTAATAAATTAAAACCTAATAAAGCTCCTGGAAATGATGGCATAATACCTGAATTATATAAATATATGACCAAAGAGGCCTGAATTATTTTGCTAGAAGTATTTTAGGATCATAGGAAGTTACTAGGCTATTAGCCCTGAAGCCCTTACAAGTCAAACCTAGAATTTAATCCAAGTTCCAAAAAAGTCAGCACCCGATAGTTAAACTTCTTGCAAAGGTTCCACCTTCCTGGAAATACACTCTTATATCTCCAATTTTAAAGGCTGACAAGGATTCAACAAAACACTCTTCATATAGGCCAATTTCTTTATTAAATATCGCTTAGAAAATATTCATGGCTATTTACACTTCTAAAATAAAACAATTGCTTGCTGCTCTGGTAAACAAACTGGTTTTATATTAAATAGGAATTCTTATGATAATATTAAAAGAGTATTAATAATGTATTATGCTAATAATAAAAAACATAAGCTAACTTTAGTTAGTTTAGATAGTAATAGTGCATTTGACTCAGTTAACTGGAAATTTCTATAATCAGTATTGGAAAATACATTTTAGAATAATTTCTTACAACTTATCAAACTTCTCTATGAAATTTCTTTTGCTTACATCAAAATAGGTTCATATACATCTGACTCAGTCTTAATTTCCTCTGTCACTATTGCTTTTTATTTCAGTTATAGAACCATTCACAAATTATATAAGATCAAATATAAACATTAAAGGCATACCAATAAACAATTGTATCCTTTTGACTTTGAATGATTGCAATTCTTATCTTATTGCTGTTTTTAGTACAATAGAAACATTCCAGAAGAAATCAGGACTTAGTTTCAATGAAAATAAAACTAGAATAGTGCTTGTAAATTGTAACACTGATAAAATAGATAAGGAATTTTATAAATACTGTCTAGTAGATAAGAAAATAATTACTTAGGGATAACATTAACAGATAACATTAAAATATAATAACTCTTAATTACAATAATAAGTTAATATCCATAAAACATATTCTTAATAAATGGAATACTTTTTTTTTTACTATAGAAGAGAGACTGTCTTTAATTAAAATGAATATTCTTTCTAAAATATTATATATACTGCAATCTTTATCTCTTCCTCACCCAAAAGATATTATAAAAGAATTTAACTCTTTGTTCTTGAAATTTCTCTGGTAGCCTGGTAAACCTAGGCTGGATTTAAATCATCACATTACAGATTGGGCATCGGGTGGTTTTGGAATTCCAGATTTAGAATTATATTTGTTATTGTCAATTATTAAGACAATAATTTCTTGGTTAAGCAATAATTATAATGGCAAGTGGAAAGAGATTCAAGGAAATATTTGGTTAAAATCTAATCAGTTGATAAAATCACATCACTCTAGAATACTAAATATTTTTCAGTGGCTATTAAAAGACTATGGGCTGGATTCAATAAAGCCTCCACTAATACACTAAGCATGCACAATATGTATTTAATAAAATTCTCATCACATTTTTTGTGCTTTCTAGTCACTCAGAAAGATTATATTAAGTGTACATGTAGTCTACACTTTGTGGTAACCTGTATGAATTTCTGTCAGTATTTAAAGTTGTAAGAATATCAGTAGGAAAACTAAAATTAGGAGGAAGATGATGTGCATTATGTCTGTGTTGTCTGTTCACTCAAAACAGTGTACAATTAGTATAGGCTTTATTGAATCTGTCTCTATTTCTCAGAAAGTAAAAATAAACCAATTAATTCCTATTACACTAACACAATATTTGTCGCCTTTAAATTTTTTATTTTCAAGAACCCAGAATACAAAGCATGTTTTTTTTACTGTTTCCCATAGATTACACTCAAAATAACATAAATACTTTTAACATAACAACAATGATTACATTTAAGGAGAAAATTGATATTCTGGTATCAGTTGTTGGAAAATGGGATAATGTAATCTATTGATCATATTACAGATAATTTTAATTTAAACAAAGATACGTGGTTAGAAATTCAAAATTGCAGATGGTCCATTGAACTTAAGATTAATTTAGTACAACCAACAGTGAGAAATTAATTCCATAAATGTACTGATGTATTAATTATCCTAATAAACCAAAATATAATAGGGAAAGGATTTCTATCTAAAATATATAGAGTGATTAAAGACTCAACAAAATACTATAGAGAAAACTATTGAGATTACTTTAGACTTATTAACAATAATTCCCCCAGTGAAGCTGATAAAAAATTAATGTTTCTACCATCACAACAAACTACTTCCTCACTAAATTTGAGAATATTCTCTTGGAAGTTCATACACAGAACCTTCATTACACCCCACAAAATTGAATTAATGTATAAAAAAGATATAGGTTGTTAGAGATGTAAAATGAATATTAAAGCTAATTGGCAACATATGTTTTTTGATTGTATAAGGTTTAAGCCATATTGAGATAACATAAATTATTTTTTACAGACTGCCTTCAGTGATAAATATGTTAACTAAATCTCTGATTTTATTAAATTCTCCAATTCCTACATGTGTCACAATAATAAAATACCCTCTTTTATGGAGCATCATAACAATAGCAAGGAGGGTTATTACCAAAAAATGGAAAAATAAGTCTACCCCAACTGTTAAAGAATTTGTAAACATTGCAACTGAAGTATGTCAACTTAACTTATCATGATCAAGACAAGAAGTTCCAGAGTCACCTCTTCATATAACATTTGGTCAAAATTTAAAGAATTTCTGGGAAAACAGTCTTTACTAGTTAAATAATTATGGTCAGTTTAGAGTTTTGTGTGTTTTTTAGAAATCTTGCTGTATAGTAGACACATTTGTAAATAGTTGTTTTTTTAATACCTGTTCTTTTTGTTGTTCTATTAGTCATATAATTCTATATAATTCTTTAACAAAACTATAACTAGACTAAAAACAAGGTCAGTGAGATACAAGTCAGATATGATGATTTACTGTTACACTGACCAATCCTGAATGGCCTACTGCTATGGTAAACATACATCTGCACAACTGTACTGTATCTGGGTAAAAATGTTATAGAACTTGACTTAATCAATTCTGTAAAGATTCCCCACTATCTCTAAACACCAGTAATAAAATTAAAAGGACATTTCCAATTGCTCTTGTAAAATGCATGCATACTTTAAAAATATTAAAACCTAGGAACATTATACATCTACAAATAGGTGAGTACATGTACCTGTATGTAAAACTCATAAGATTGAAAAGGAAAACTGCTTGTTGCATTTCCCAACACATACTGTAGAAGACATGACAGTTACTATAGCAATAACCCACGCCTGGGTGTGGGTAATGCTAAATTTACCCACGGTTGGCGTGGTTTCGCCCTCGGGACCAAACAAAGCCAACCGTGGGTAAATTTAGCATTACCCACACCCAGAAGTGGGTTATTGCTATTATACCATGACATTATTTAAGAAAAGAAACTATTACTTTTCTTAAATAATGGCATAGTATAATGCCTGTTTGCTGCCCTTCCGCAGATGTCTGGCATCCGTGGCAGTTCTGATGTACTGCGCGCCTGCGCAGTACATCAGAGCTGTGGGCAAAAGCAATGGAGAAAGCAAGATCTCCGTTGCTTTTTTTTAGTGTTTTGCTATGTTAAATGAGTTTAACATAGCGAGACAGTTTTAAAATAAGCAACGGAGATGTCCGTTGCTTATTTTAAAACTGTCTCGCTATGTTAAACTCATTTAACATAGCGAAACACTAAAAAAAAGCAATGGAGATCTTGCTTTTTCCGTTGCTTTTTTTTAAAACACTGTCTTGCTATGTTAAATGGGTTTAACATAGCGAGACAGCTTTAAAATAAGCAACGGAGATCTCCGTTGCTTATTTTAAAGCTGTCTCGCTATGTTAAACCCATTTAACATAGCGAGACAGTGTTTAAACGAAGTTATACTAATGGAAAAAAGTCCGGGCGACCGGACCTTTTTCCATTAGTATAACTCGATTTACAACGGGCACGCTGGCCAATCAGCGTGCACGTTTTGGGGGGGGGGGTCATGGTATAATTTCCTTTATTCCAAGAAAAGGTATCCTTATTGGCCTGCAGCCTACAATGGCTGTTACTGCATCCATTTTTAACACACTCACCCTTGGCAAACAATACAATTATAGTGCTACTAATTTCATCATTCACTGGCAGCTCTTATAGATGCTGTACTAATCCTTAGCACTAAACAAGGTAATTTCCAGAATTAATTTTACTTCATGTCTGCATTGTAATTATCTTGCCATCAATCATACGAAGACAGTAACATGTACACTTAAGTCATCAACGCTAGTTTACTACCTACATTCAGAGAGCCTAATAGAAACTCCCTTATTAGGCCATCAGCACCCTTTCTGTAGGTTACATAACCTTCACTCACAACATGCAAATAAACTAATTTATTCTTCCAAGCTCTTCAATTTGTCTCTTTCACTCTGTAATCTCAACAAACACTAAATCTTCTGACATCTGTGTTATATAATTAACTGATGTCAGACATTTTAACCTATTAAAATATCAGTTTCTTTGTAATGCAATGCTATAAACTGTAATTTCCCAAACATTCCTGTTTTTCTATTAGTGCTAGTGCTACCAAGGCAAAAACAGGAAATGGCACACTCCAGAAGGTAAAAAGTCACTTATAAAAAGGGCTTCCTCAGCATGTACGTCACAAATACAGTTTTATTAAAAATTACTTAGCACTTTCATCCAACAAAACATTGATATAGACTTTATCAGAATAAAAGAACAAAGCTGAAGTCACACTTAAATAGCTACAAGGATTGTCACATGATTGATCATGTGACAAAAAAGTGCACATTATCTAAAAACATAACATACGAAAAAGCACAATATTATTAAACCATCAATATTATAACTATAAAATAGCTGCCTTTTTATATAAAATGCTCTCAAGAGACACACACAATCATTTAACCTGGGATGGCTGGTGGTATTACATTTCATTTGCCAATAAAGTTTCTTATATAACCATTCATTTTTCCAACATCAACCTCTAGGGTGCTTACCTTTTCAAGACTGAAAATAAAAACTTCTTAAAATATATTTTTTACAAACAATGATATGTCTATACAATGCAATGCATTGTTTGTGTCTTTTTTGGCAGTACTATATAGTGTTAATATATTCTTTTATTGCACTTATTTTTAGTTTTGATTTTGTAAAAGGCATAACACGAATCACACATAGCAATATACACCACCCATATAGTTTGACAACTGAAATACCCATAAAAAATAAAAGTCAAATTTGGAATATTAATGTAGTTTCCTACAACTATAAATGTACATTGTGAACATGATTCACATTGTATCATGCCCTTACTAATATTTTTCATCCAATTCTAAAATCCGCTTGACATTTCTACTTGTCTTAAATACAATTTTGGGTTTCTGCCCCAAAATATTTTTAGCATGTCAGTTGTAGATAAGCTAAATGAACATAAAAAGCTATGTATAATTCCCCTGTACGTTTTCCAAGGAAATAACATTCCGATTTTGGAAGATATCCCACACTGGATATCTGTTTCCATTTCTTATGAAATGACAATTCTTGGTGACGTCAGTATTAAATGGCAAACCCTCATATTATAGTATCCCTCTATTATTATCTATCTATATGGTTTCACACAACTCATAACCTACCATACTCACCTCAACAAGGCTAGTAACACTGGGACTTCTCTTGACTGTATCTTTGTCTCAAATCCAAATCTTTACCACACTACTAAAACCCTTCCAGACTCTTTTAGTGACTATCATCCCACCTATGTTCAGAGATTAGCAAACCACCATATCAAACAGCACCTATACAAAGAATATTGTAACATTACTAATTTTAATCCTAGTGTCTTTGACAATATGCTCAAAACCATTTATTTATCCATCTTCTATACCTCACTGCTGGATGACACAGTTCTACAATTTAATACACTATTTCATGACTTCTGTAAGAAATAAAAATAATTAAATCCAACCAAACACCCTGACTATCCCATTCTAGCAGAACATTAATGCAGAAGAGAGAGAAAGTGTGAAGAAAATGGCAAAAATACAAATACTAGGCTCATCTCCAAACCTGCGAACAACTTTGAAACATCACAAAAACAAGTCACTGCTGATAAGAAACAGTATTAATTCAACCCACAGATTAATGCCCCCAACCAAATGTTGGTCTTCTATCAACAAAATATACCCCAGAGCACCTAGTATCCCACCCCCCAGCCAGATATCTCTCCAATAGAAACTGCTTCTAAATTTAACTTCTACTAGACTCCATAGCTACGCTTACCTAAAACTCCCTTCATAACCTTGCCAGCCAGCCCTGACAAATCTCCAATTTCCAATAAACATTTCACCTTAAAATCAGTTACTACTTCTTACATAAATCATTTACTAAGCATAAATTATGTGCCTCATCTCTCTGGAAAAAATTGCATAATTCCTTTTCATAAAGGGAAGAAATCCACTGAAATAATAAACTTCAGACTTATTGCAATCTTGTTTTTCCTTTCCAGAATATTAGAAAAACGCATTCACAAACAACTTTTACATCTACTTTAAAAAACCTGTTAACCCCTACCCCAAATGTTTTTTTTGCCCAGATCATAGCAAAACTGTCATGTTTTCCTTCTTAGACTCCATCATTAAAGCCAGAGATAACAACATCCTAGTCTCTTCCCTTTTCTTATATCTCTCTAAAGCCTTTGATACAGTCTCTAATACCAAACTTCTTTCAAAAATGTTTGCATCAGGACTCTCCAATACAACACTTAACTGCTTTTCTAACTACCTACCTATCTAACTGACAGTAATCAGTTAAATTGCTCTATACTTACTCTCCTTTTCTCCAATCTAATAGAAATATTTTACAAGGCTCCATACTTGTTCCTCTTCTTTTTAATGTATTTATAAACAGTCTACACACTTCCTCCCCAAAAGCTACACTTATACACTAGGCAGATGGTTTCACTGTCATCTGTTCATCTGATAGTCTTTTCCATTTACAAACCATCACTCTGAAGGCCTTTAACTCTATTGAAAATTGGCACAATGACTACCAACTTCTTCAAATAAAAAAATACTTTTATTTCTCCCCCAAATCTGAAACACACCTAAAAGAAACCTTCATAATATCTTCTCTCAACAACATTGATATAGAAGTTGTGTCACACACCACACACTAATTTACTTGGCATCACAATAGATTGTCAACTGAAATTTAACCTTCATATTAAAAACAGTGTAAAAAAACACACACACCAAAAACTTGGGATGCTCTACAGTTCACAGATTCCTTACCAACTCATCTAGAGTCACTCAATATGTAATTTTGTACTTAGAAAAAGTATAGATGAATCTTAAAAATCAGTAGTATCTTCAAGATATTTTAAAAAGTTATCTAATATGTTGCTATAAACTAAATGAATCATCCAAGCACCTTAAATAACAAGCTAAATGTTTGTAAAACGGGGAGCTGAATACATATTGTGTTTCCAATTACATAAACATAAATTCACAAAAATGGGGACACAGGCCACTCCCGTTGCCACCCCCTTTGCCTATCCATACATTTTAACTTCATATAGAAAAATGTTTCTTAATATCAAAGCCATTAGATTATGCATAATATTAGGATCCTTGAATTCAGGGATGGAGACATAAGTCTGAATTCATGGGTAGTAACTGAAAAATCCTTTACATCCACTGTGATCAGCAAGAAATGGTTGGATAACTCAAGTGTCCTGACTTTTAAAAAAGTACCATGAATATTTAAGAGCATAAGGGAATAGATTTAAAATATATTATATTATGTATATAATAATATATATTATGTTAGTTAATAGTTTAATTAATTGATTGGTTTATTGTTTGTTTGTATAAAAGGGAATGATTTTTCACCATGAATCATGTGCTCATTGAAGGCTGTGGTAGCCGAGGCGCTAAGACATTTTTATGGAATAAATTTTGCTACGTGGAATCCTGGTTGTTTGTTCTTCTTTTTCAGTCTTTTTCAAGACTGTTTGGTGCTGGTTTGTCGATTTGTTAATAGATTTAAAATACCCTTACAATGAAAGTCAGTATATTTAGCTAATGGTTCCGTTTTTGACCCTCCAGGAGCAATTATCATTTGCATAGGTAGTTCCATGATATTTTTGTGGACCTTGTGGAATACCAAATATGGAAGGGTTAACGTGGTATTTCACATGTAAATAATTAAAATTTCCTTGGAAATATAATTGTCTAGTAGCAACTCATTCAAGTATAAATCAACCTCCTTCCTATGGCACATATTCATCCCAAAGATGATAATCCATAAAAATCATCCTGGTGCAACAATGACTGTAGTTTGCTAATGTATATAGTGGACTCCATTATAATGATTCCCCCTCCTTTGTCCAGGTTCATCAGATGGTTGATTCTATGCCTGGACAAATAACAGAGAGTATCCCTTTCAGAAATAGTAGAATTGTAAAATGAAGGATAGCCAGTTTCATGTTTTCTAATGTCACATTCACATAGCTTTTCAGAAAGTGATAAACCTAGTTAGAGTGGAGGATTAATGGTGGATTTCCTTGTTAAACCCATTTTGTTGACTGAAACATTATCATCAAATATTAATGAAGATTTAATTTTCTTGTAAAAAGTTTTAGTTCAACAATAACATCAACTAAACTAAATTTGTTAGAAGGAACAAACGTGAAGCCTTTTTGAAAAGGCTGATGGAAATTCTGTAATTAATGATAACTTTAACTTAAAAATGTATGTCAATTTATGCACATTACCTGACAAAATCTGTTAAATTCTGTCATCCTTTGTTTCTCTACACTGACCAATAATGCTTGAGAGTAGAATTCAGATTGTTCCATTACTTTCTTAATAAAAAATTCCTCACTGCTTGTAAGGCTGGTTGTTGTTTATTGGCTGTCCACTTGGCTGTCTGAAAGTGTCTAAGATGGAAAAAACAGTGGACCCTTTAAAGTCCCATTCATATTATTTGTTTCATCACTGGCATCATTTTGCTTTGTATTATTTGAATCTGTAGAATTAACCAAGTTATTCACAGAGTTTCATATGCAGTAGCTCATTCATAGTCTTGTTGGCCTCTTAATAGCTTTTATTCCTTCTTGGATTGTACTACTGAGCAGTGTTTAGATAATTTGTCAAAATATTCTTGTATTATATTTGTTTTAATTTCAAACAATAAATCATTACTTTTATGTAGTTCTCTAATGTCTGTTTCTAAAAGACTAATTTCTTTTAAATTGTATTTTTTCAAACACCTTTATTAAATTAGCACTACAGACAAATATACATTAACAGAAAATAAAACAAACCATTTTAACATTTTTCCATTTAAATACAATAAATATCACATATATTTTCTGGGCTACTATCATCAGTCTAACATTACAAAAACATTGTTGAGTTCCTGCCTTTCCTTAAATCTCACTCCTCCTGAAAATTATTATGCATGTATTGTTCCCACAAGTTTCATTTATTTACTTCTATGTAATGTGTTCCTTCCCTTTTCTAAAGATCCCTCTTCCAGTTCTTTTATCTTTTAGATAATATTCAATATCTCAAATACAGTTGATGTGGATTTTGATTTCCATTTCCTAGTAATTGCTTTTTTTGTTGGTAGCCAACAGAATTAAACTTAATGCCTTACTAAGTCTAGACAATTCATTTCCTGTATCCCAGCTCAAAATAATCATTTTCTTACTTGCAGTCATTTGTTTACCCAATAGTTCTAGTACAGTACTCTCTAGGGAATGTTTAAAAGCTGCCAACCCATTACACTCCCAAAACATGGTTCCCATTACACGTTCTTCATCACACCTCTAAAATTTGCTATCTACCTGAGGAAAAATTCTTTGAAATCTGAGCAGGATATAAAATTACTTATACAAACACTTCCAAGCAAAAATCCTAAACCTTCTGGACTTGATTGCATACTTGGGAGCCATGGATATGTCTTCCTATTATTTTCTTGTAAATTGCTTTTCCAGTCTCTCTTTCCAAGCTATTCTTATCTCCAATGATTGATTCTTATAACTACCATACAATATTGATATGCTCTACTAATCTTCCCTTTTTAACAGCTGCTTCCTAGGTTCAACTAAAAAGTCTATCAGAACAAATCTTTCACTTAAAATCCCCCTATCCCTTACACTTTGCCTGTACTCTGAGATGAAGTCCTGGTAGGTGGTCTGCAACCTGCAAGCCAAATGTTTCCTTGGCATCATCCTACTCTGTTGCCTTTCCTGTTGAGTTATTTGCTCCCAATATCTTGTTTTTTTTTACCAGGTTTCACCAGTAAAGTCCAGCCCCCTGTTGCCTATTTTTTGTACCCCTATTTGCAGTCACCTCTATTGGCAAAATCTCTTTCTCCATTCTTGTATTGGCTTAGTTCTTAGAATGCTTTCTGTTACTTTATGAATGTAATATTTTATATAGTGTATTATTATACTCCTTAAGGATCCGCATCCAAAATGCCTCTCTCTCTCTATTTCTTTTACTCTCCTTGCTTCATTATCCATTATTTCCATTTTGGATTATAACTTTCTGCTTGTGTTATGTATATGAACCTTAACTGTGTAGTTCAAAAATATCCCTTCAAGTTGGGTAAACCTAATCCACCTTGTTCTATTGGAAGAATCAATTTATCTGACTTAACTCTTGCCCTCTTTCCTTCACAGATAAATTCCATCAATTATTTACTAATTGTTGTCCTCGACTTCTCCTTGGGTTGATAAAAGTATACCTGACTCATATACTATTTCTTTTAAACTGTGTTTAATCAAATTTTCTAAGAATCCATCCCCTGCACTGTCAAAGAAAGATGTCAGTTCTTGGTAGACAACAGTGTCACATCATAACCCATTCAAAAGCTTCCAAAATTTTAAATCTCTTGGAAAAGATCCTTTGGAAATATATTGTTTAAAATATAACTCGTCAAACTGTAATGATTGTTTTTTGTTATTTTTTTTGGAAAGCACATCAATTTGTTGTGACAAATTCAATGTCTGATTTGTAATACACTCATTTATTCACAAGGAACGAAGGGTATTCAACCAACCATTAACTTGGTTTACTTCATTAGAAGTCATACTTCAAAATTCTTTGACTTTGGGTTCTAATATTTTGCTTGCTTCTAACTTGGGAGGATCTGAATATCTTCAGGAATTTGTTGAATATTTGAACAGCAATAAATGGGGTGTTAGATTCACAGTCAATTTTGACACACATGAAATGGACTTCTTGGATGTACATCTCTCTCGAGAAGTGGATAACACACTACGTACCACTGTACATAGAAAATATCCACAATACAACAGTTTACTACATGCTTCTAGTTTACATCCGAAACACATCATTAAGAACATACCTAAATCACAGTTTATCAGAATTAAAAGAATTTGTTCATCCAACCATGATCTTCATTGTTGTCAGGATGATCTGTCTAACAGATTTACACAGAGGGGTTATCATATTTCGGACATTCACTCAGCAGTTAATATGACTGCCAACTTGTCCAGAGATTCCCTGTTATGTTACAAATCCAAGGCTGTGGAATCATCTGATCAAACACCCAGACTAGTCACCACTTTTGGCAGAAATACTTATCAACTACAAGACATAATTAATCATCATTGGAATATACTAGCTAACAACAAACATCTAGCACAATGGCTTGACGACAGATGTCGGTTCTCTTATAGGTAAGGCAAAACTTTGGGATCACACTTTTCGCATTTCAAAAAAATCATTTCAGAGCAACCCTCTATGATACAGACCACCATTTCAGGTGAGAAACTTACAGGTTGCCACTCTTGTGGTCACTGTGCCTTTTGTAAATTTGTTTTTACAACAAAATAATTCACCAGTAAAAATACAGGTAAGATTTATGACATCAAACACTTTGCCAACTGCAGCATGGACTGGGTGATTTACTTAGCTACATGTACATGCAGGGCGTTTTACATTGGACAAACATCCAGACAATTTCGCATTCGCATTTCTGAACATTTAGGTGATATCAGAAATGCTAGACCTACTAATGCATTATATAAACATTCTATTATACATAAAACTGCCCAATTTTCATTTATTTGCATTGACAAAATTGTTGGCAACAGAATGTATAAAACAGGATGGCATAAAATATTGGACAGCAAAGAAACCAAATGGATAGTCAAATTAGGTGGTTTATTTCCACCTGGTCTTAATGACAAACTACAATGAATTATTCTGTTGTTATTTACACAGCATTTCAACTCTTTTATATATTATATATAAATTGATTGTTTGGCCATTGTTTATGGTTAAATTTCATGTTTGTCACCAGGTTTACCAGCATTTATATGGTATGTTTTATTATTTTATTAATGTTGGTTCTTTTTTATGTTAATTTTCACATATTGTATTTTTGAGACATTTTCACTGTCATACATTATTTCATTTTGATGATTTAAAATGCATGTGGCTATATTTGCATATTCAGGAAGTGATGTCAGATCACCTTATTTAAATTTTCTATATATCTGACTCTTCTGAATGTTTTCAAATCAGCCACTGAAGAAAGCTTGTTGCTGAAACCGGTTTGGTTCATAAATAAACTCATGTTTGCTATTCATGCTCAGGGTGCTGGATTTTTTTCGCAATTTATCAAGTTTGGTTTATCCGAGCATCTACCGTACTTGCTAGCCTGCTTCTTACCCTTGCTTCTAACTTGGACCTGAACACTTGTGACAATATTTCAGTGGTGGACAGTCATAATATAAATAATCAAAGCCAGTATCACAGATAGTTAGGCAAGCAAATAATGAAGTGATATTGGTAACTGAGTGACCAGACAGGGCTGATACAAATTTGAAAGAATAGAAAGAGTGAGCGAGTGTGTGACAGTGACATATTGTATAGTGGAAATGAGAACCTTGTATAAGAATAGAGAATGAGAAGATTAGTATGAGATGAATATATAGCAGAAGATATGCAGGGGGGGGTTCCCATTCAGAAGCCTGAAACATCATAAGCCTGAAAATCAAAATCCTGAAACCAAAAGCCTGAAAATTCAGAATCCTGAAAACTCAAAATCCTGAAAGCCCAAAATCCTGAAAGACCAAAATCCTGAAACTCAAAATCCTGAAAACACAAATAATGCTAATATGTCACTATAAAGACACTAATATCTACCAAATGACCCTGACCCTAACCCTAACCCTAAGGTCCGTCACTATTGCACACTCACCTGACCCGCGCCCTAAACCTAACTCACTTAAACCGCCCCTAACCCCAATATTTGTCACTATTGCATACATGCCTAACCTGCGCCTAACCCTAACTCACTTAAACCGCCCCTAACCCTAAAATAAAACCAACCGCACACTTACCTGACCCCAACGCATGACCTAACACCACAGGGCTAACAATAGCAAAGCCACAATGACATCAGTATGTCTATTTTGTGTTTTCAGGATTTTGAGTTTCAGGATTTTGGTCTTTCAGGATTTTGAGTTTTCAGGATTCTGAATTTTCAGGCATTTGGTTTCAGGATTTTGATTTTCAGGCTTATGATGTTTCAGGCTTCTGAATGGGAACCGCAGGGGGATATATGTGGTAGCCAGAGAGATATGTATTTGGGAGAAGATGTAGATGAGCACCTTGAGAAAGTCATTGTTATATTACATGAGCATTCTGATAATGGTTAGTTTAGAAGACAAGAGTCTGCACAAGAGATGTGCTATAGGTGGAGGTAGCACTTACTGTTGTGTGGCTAGAGGTAGAAAGAAAAGGAGGGACTAGTCAGGTGATTCAGAATGGTAACATTGCCATATGTCAAAAAGGAATGGTTTTCCATCCTTTTTGAAGGTTTTTGGTGCATTTATTTGGCAGAGAGTTTGGGAAGGGGTTCCACTGTTTTGCCACATGGCAAACATATAGTGACTACCCATGAGAGTTGTGGGAGTGAGTCACATTTACCAAACATTTTTCAGATTAACATTGAGTGCAAGAATGTATATGCAAGTGCAGTAGACTGCTGAGAGAGGAACAGGCTTGTGGATTGTGGAGAATTTTTTGTGCTATTTTTAATTGGTTGAGTTTGAGAAGGTTGGAGAAACTATAGCAGTTTAGCCATTTAAAGGCTACAAAGTGGTATGTTCTGTTAGGAAGGCTGGTGGCAAATTTAGCAGTTTTGCTATATGATTAGTCCAATTCTGTGAGGTGTGTTTGTAGATTGGATAAGATTGCTGAGGTGTATGCAGGGGAGAGATAACGTAAGAAGCAGCAGTGACCTTCTGTCTTTGATCAGACAAAAAAGTTTTTTGTATCAATAGATCATACCTAATTTTTGGTTGGACTTATGGGTTACTTGCTGAATGTCTAGATCAAATTTTATGTGTTCATCACTAGTGATTCCAAGTAGTTTATTTTGGTAGAAGTTCAACTAATGTGCCATCAGATTGAAGGGTAAGTGGGTTTAGTAGTGTTGAAACTGGTTTAGATGTGAAGGGCATACATTTTAGGTTGTTTCTTAAGCATTTGTGGCATTTCTTAGAAAAGGTCAGGACACTTGAGTTAATGAGCAATTTCTTGCTGGTCACAGTGGATGTAAGGGATTTGTTTTTTGTTATTCCCCATGAATTGTGACTTAAGATGTTTTGTGACATAATATCTTCATTTCCATCCTTGAATTCACGATTTTAATATTTTATATAATTTTATGGATTTGACATTAAGAAACAGTTTTTTTTTCTATTTGAAGATGAGATTTACAGACTGGCAAAAAGGGTTTGATGGGGGTCTTGTGCCTCCTTTTTTGTAAATTTATGTTTGTTTAATTGAGAACCACAATATATATTCAGATCTCCCTTTTACAAGCATCAAGCCTGTTATTTAAGAAAGTTAGCTAATTTGTTTATTTTATGGCAAGGTAGTTTCTATGAATTAGATAACTTTTAAAAAAATCTTGAAGATGCTACTGAATTTTTAAGATTCATTTACACTGTTTCAAATTACAAAATTGCATATTGGGATGGGAAGTTATATGTACATGGAGATGGCAAAAAACAAGTATTTGGGTTCTACATTATTTAGAATGCCTGATTTCTCTACTTGTTACGTACATGTTAGTAGTTCACATCCTAAATTGCAAAAATATATTTAGTTAAAGGGCTGTATTTAAGAAACTCCAGAATTATTTCTATAGATGGCCATTTTGTCACGGAATGCGAGTTACTCAAAGATCTGTTAATATCGAGTGACTGTCTACCAACAATGGTAATGGATGCATTTAAAGAAGTTTTTCAGGGCAGACATTCTAAGTTTAGACCTACTATGACTAGTAATTGGATAAGTGTAAAGATTAACAATACATCTGGAGGAAACAATAACAACACATTTTCAAAGATATTAATGCTACCTTTTTCACCCAATATCATTTCTGTTAAAAATATAATGAATGGAAAGTGGGTTGTTTTATCTACAACTGATATGATAAGCAATATTTTGGTAGGGAAGTGTCAACGGCACAACAACTAGCACACTTGCTTTGGTGAAGAATCATAAGAGGGAGGAGTGCTGCACTTCTGAGTGTGTTATCCTTTGAATGAGATGTTAAATTGAGGTCCCATTTGCTTGAGTTGGTGGTAGCTCACATGGATGTAAAAGATCCCATGACACCTATTGAAAAGAGTAGGGCTTCTTTATTGATTATCAGAACTTACACACATTATTTATACATTATTTACAATTATTTATATTTTTCATCTACTATATAATACAATCCCATATATCCTAATCATTCCTCTCCCACACATTTTTCCGCAACCAAAAATGTATTTCTTCAAAATGTCAGACAATACCCATTTACTATTAAATTTAATTTCATTCAGTCTCTCATTCCATATTGTCCACAAAACATAAAGCAGTTTTTATTAATCTCTTTCACCTCTTTCTGTTATTTGTTGCCATAGTATCCGTATATCTTATTTTCACATACTTTCCCCCCTAATTCTTTCACTCTTGAGCAATTCAGAAAAAAACATGTTCTGTTGTCTCAACCTTCCCACAGTAATTACACACCCACTCTTGTATTCCTTTGTAAGGAGTATTGGCTTTAACAGGCAAATAACCTCTTGTCAATCTTCATATAAAATCATTGCATTCATAATTTTTTCTACACCATACAAGTCTTATCTTAATTACATTTCTCTCTTCATTTCCTAAATGCTTCCATGGGTATATATAACGATGTTCATTCATTATATTTGAATACCATTCTTTTCTGTTTTTTCCTCCATTTTTTATATTCAATCTCAATAAAAAAATTCTGATACTCTTTAATATCTTCATTTACAGAATATTTCCATATTTCCCTAAGCTTATTCTCTCCCAAAATTCTTATATTTATCTCTCATTATGACATTTATTAAATTCTTATGTTTTTCTTCTAATCCTACCAAAACTTTATAAAGATTCAGAGAAACTGCATGAACACTTGAGTTAATTAACCGCAGTCCTCCTTCCTCTTCTTTAACATACATCCCTCTCCAAACTGCATGTAACCTGGATCCCCATATAAACAAGAATACAATAGACAATAACCCTTTTTCATATTTAGTATTATATAAACACCTGCCAAATAAACAATTGTACCCAACAGAATAGAATTTAAGTACACTTTTTTCTTAAACAACAGTTTATATGACTTCCAAAACATGCATACTTCTCTTATTTTCTGTATTATTTTTTCCCATTGTTTTTCTTTATGCATATTTTTCCCATATCATATCCTTAATATATCTGCAACCTCATCATTAAATTGAATCCTTTCTATGTTATCTTTTGACCCAGTTCTACTACTTTTGTCTTTATTTATATATAAACCAAGCATTTTAAACACTGATTTAATTTTCTGATTTCTTCTTCCATTCAGTCCTTATTCTTCATAAGTAAAACTATAGCATCTGCAGAAGTAAGAATTATTGGAATTTGTATTTTTTCTGTTATTTTATATCTTAAAACTTCTGAAAAATGAATAAGCAACACCGGTGTAAACACGGCTCGGACAAGAACAAAAAAATACTTTTATTAACTGAAAAATATGTACAAAATAAACGAACGGTTAAGCGCTTTCATCTGATAATACAGACTTCATCAGAACACTATAAATCTGGTAGAAAAGTCGTATAAATAAACTTTTTTGGCGCCAAAAAGTAATACACCAATTGTGATTTAAAGAAACAGTATTATGCCTAAATACATTCTTTGCAAACCTACTGTAAATAAGTGTTTGAAAACAGTTTCTAAAAACATTTCTGAAAACAATTCTAAGAACATTTCAGAAGCATTTCCCTGCATGATCACTCGCATTGCATGCTACTAATAATAATAAATAATAATGTAAATACAAATATTAATATTAATCTATTTGCAACAGTATACTATATAAATACATAATCATAAAAATATATATAAATATAAATATAAATAAATATATAAATGTTAAATATAAATAACACCAAAACTTCTTTAAAAATTTCCCTATCAAAATCTAAGCTGTAGAAAAATATATAAAAATATTCGTTTATTATCGTTTATTTTGTACGTATTTTTCAGTTAATAAAAGTATTTTTTTGTTCCTGTCCGAGTCGTGTTTACACCATTTTTCAGAGGTTTTTGGTGTCATTGGACATTTTATCTAGTTGTTTTTGGTTATTTTATATCTTGCCATTTTCATCACTCTATTCATTTTACAACAACTACATTCATAACTATTGCAGATAAAATTATGCTTGCCGGACATCCCTGCCTTATCCCACATTCTATTTTTATTTCTTCACTTAACCACCCATTAAATATCACTCTCACATTATTATTCTAATACACTGACATAAATATTTTTTATTTTGTCACTTATACTATAATTTCTTAATACATCCCACAAAACATCATTTTGTATTCATTCAAATGCTTTACTTACATCTCCTACCATAACTTTAGTTTCCACCCCTTTATTTATAACATCATCTATCACCTCTCTCAACATCCATAATAAATCTTGACTTTCTTTTCCTTTCTTACTGAAAATCATATCATCAACTAATTTATCTACACTAGTTCCTAATCTTTTCCCTATTATTCTCATAAATATCTTATAATCTGTATTATTCAATGCTACTGATCTCTAATTTCTTATACCCTCTTTTTCTCTTTTCCATATAAATGTCATAACCCCTGTGCATATTTCTTTTTCTACTATTCCTTTTTTTAACCATTCATTCAATACTTCCATGGTATACACTTTTTTGTCATTTTTCCATGTTATAATAGATGTACTACTCAATACCACGAATTCCCTTGGCTTTTTCCATATTTAATTCTTTAAAATTTCATTATGTTTTCCTAAACTTATAGTTTTTTCATTTTCATATTATTCACTTGACTTAATTTTTTATACTTTCCATTTCTGCCTTTTTTTCTGTATCCTTCTTTTTAAATGTGTTCTCTGTATAATTCCTAATTACTTCAAATGTTATTTCTTGCACATTCACGCTCTCTCCTTCATTATTCTTCAATACTCTTATTATTCTTTCATTTCCTCTTATAATCTTATTTAAGTACAGTGTCACCTCTTCTTTTGTCCCATGTAAAAAAATCTTTGCTTGTATAGCATTCTCCTGATTCATTTCATATATCTTCTTCTCCTTTTCATAAAAGATTATCTTATTTTCTAATACGTCTTTAAACAGTTCCTGACTCTGTTGCCTGTATTTTAGTTTTTTCTTTCCTCTTCCTCATTACTTGACATTCAAAAAAACACTTTTTATATTTTTCTTTAAAACTTCTCCACCAGCAATTCATCCAACTTTCATGTAAAATTCTCATATTTACATGATTTTTCCATAATTGGTTAATCTCTTTTTATCTTCCTCATTTAAGTCTTTTTCATGAAGTCTTTTAATGCCTTTACCTATTGTTATATAGCCTTCCTTTTCCTATACCTCTACCCAGATAGCTAAATGATCTGAAAAGCCTGTTCCCTTTACTCCTCCCTGTACTATTTTTAGGCCATCAGATATTATAGAATAATCAATTTCCATTTTTTATCTCATTTCTTTTATAAGTCCATTGTTTATTATCCCATATGAATAACTTTGCACTTTTCACTATTTTGTATACCTTCCTAACATCACTTCCTTCTTTAATTTTTTTTCTTAAATCACAGTTAAAATTTCCCACTAATATTATTACCGTATTCACTTCTACATAGTTTAGAATTTTTTGAAACATTATTTATTTTTCTTTCATTGTGACATACAAAAAGATTGCAATAATTCTATACATGTTGTTCTTCCATGTTATGTCTATCACCATTACTCTACCTAATTCTACTATAGGGTAATCTAAAACTTTTACTGTTTCATTGCACAACAATGCAATACCTGAACGTGTGTCTTTTCCCAAATTCCAAATAATGTTTCCAACCCATAATTTTTCCATTTATAACTTTTCTTCTTGTATTACTATTCTTGTGTCTTCTATTATAACTATATCCATATCAAGTAATGCACACCATTCTAAGACAGCTATTCCTCTTTTAATATTCTTTATACTATTAACATATAGAACTAATATTTTCTGCTTCCTTTTAATATAATTTTATTACCTTCTTTCACCTTTTCCCTTTACCTTTTTTATTTTCTTTCACAACTGCACTCTTACACTTTCTCTTTCTGTCTTTTGTCATTTTTCCTATAGAATTCTTTTTACCTCACACCACTCTTCAACTTACATATTCATCTTCACTTTTTCCTGTATCAATTCTAACCCTTCATTATTCTCATTTTTTCATCTATTTTTTATGATTATCTTGTATAGCAATCTGTTCTTCATACTGTTCTTCTACATACATAAGTTATATACACATTCCTGTGTTTGCTCTTTTTCTTCAGCTTCTGTATGTTCTTCTCAATCCACCCATGCATGTCCCATTTTCCCCATTTTTAACATATCATATCACACTTCTTAGCTTCATGCCCCAGCTTTCCGCAAATAAAACATTTTCTTTTATCAAAATAGCTAATCAAATGATCACCTTTTCCACAAAAAGCATGTTTTTTGTTGTCCCCTGTATTTAACATAACCTTTGTTTCCTTCTAGAGTTTCACACTTGGAATATGTACATTTTTTTTCATTTTTCATTTTCAAAATCACTCCACAATCCCATCCCAGTCCATAAACATATGTCATTGTAAATTTTTGTAGTGTCCATCTCTTCTTTATATACAGTCTTTCAGTAGTCTTTTAACACTTCTTTGTCAACTTTAGTTTGAAATTTCATAATAATCCTTTTTTTGTCTTTCTGTTAAATGTTTGTACTACACACATATTCCAAAATGTCACAATATGTCTGTTTATTAATATGTGTAAAGGCTCTTAACTCTTTCAGTGAAGTACCAAGAGTTGCAATCATTGTGTCCCAAACCTCATACTATTTAAGCTTTTTTCTTTTTTACTGCTCAGTCTTACCATAAATTTTCTTTTTGCCATCTCTCTACCTTCTTCCACTCACTTCTCTCCATCCTTTACCTTTTGAGCATACAATTTTTGCTATGTTTCTATTTCTTTCTCCTCTTCCTCCTGTATATTGTCCATAATTATACCCTACAAAGCTGCCATCTGACTTTCTGCTTCACTCTGGCTCATCATTTCTTTTAAGCAAATATCCTGCAACCCTCCCAATTGGAGGGTTGTAATAATACATCCTTGTTGTACTCTGCTATTTCCCTTGAGCATCCTTTCCTGGGACAAACACTCCAAATTATGCAAAGGTCCAACAACCTTCCTTTCCTTCTCCTCTTTTGCCTCTCCCTTCTCGAACGATATGAACGACTTTGCCATTTCTTCTGCTATTTTTCCTGTACTAATGATGTCTTTCATAAACATTCCACTACCTACATGTTTACACCTTCCTTCTTTCACTTCATTCCAACTTCTTCTACCTCGCACACACTTGTCATATTCCTTCCTACTTGTCCGAGCTGCCAACATGCTTGGACCAGAAGCAGGACCTGGAAGCACCACCAACAATAGTGTCACCATATGCAAAACAGTAGGGGAAGTTCACTGATGCCCTGTCCAAATTTTCCCTAGCAATGTAAATACCACCTTGGATCTCCCCTGAAAAGAGGCCACCAGCCTAGTGGGACTAGCCTGGTCAACAAGGATGGATAGATAGATAGAGAGACAGATAAATATTTAAGACAGGAAGAAATGTCAAGCAGAATTTAGAATTTGATGTATAGAGTTTTAGTCAAAATATTAGCCCGGGCATGGGTAGATGTTAATCATGCTCACAGTGTACATTTATAGTTGTCAGAAACTAAATTAATATTCCAAATTTGGACTTTTTTTATTAATGGACACTTCAATTATCAAACTAATGGGGTTATGTACATTGCTATGTGCAATTATGTCATGTCTTTTATATAGGCAAAACTAAAAATAAGCTAAATAAAATAATTTATCAACATTATTACAGTATTGCTAAAAAGACACAAACAGTGCATTGTACATTCCTTAGTTTGTAAAAATTATAAGATTTTTTTTTATTTTCATCGCTTGAAAAAGTAAGTAAACATCCTACAGGTTGATGGTGGGGAAATGAATTGTTACATAAGGAAGCTTTCTGGCAAATAAAATGTGATACCACCACCTCTCCCTGGTTAAATCACTGTATGTCTCTTAAGAGAATTTTATATAAAAAAGGCAGCTATTTTACAGTTATTATGTTGATGGTTTAATAATATTGTGCTTTTCCATGTGTTACGTATTTTAATAATATGCACTGTTTTTTTTACACGTGATCAATTACATAATGATTCTCATTACTATTTAAGCTTGACTTTAACTTTATTTTTTTATTCTGATAAAGTCTATATCAATGTGTTATTCAACAAAAGTGCTAAATCATTGTTTTTAATAAGATTGCATTCATGATACGTGTTGAGGAGGCCTGGAGGTTTATTTATTACTGCTAGTATTATTACCAACCATTTTGCTGATGACAGGTTTTTGCACTCCTAATACTCTTCACTGCAATTTCTTTGACCTGGGCACCTATCTATTTTCCCTATCTACATTATCCTGATCTTCCAGACTCCTTATGTTTACTAAACACATCCACACCCACTACAGCCATATTACTCATTCTAATACTGACACAGTACTTATTTGATTAGTACCTTGCATATTTAAACTCAGAGTAGCCTTCCTTCACTCTTCTCCACTCAATATGCCGTCGCACTCACATGAGTATCTACAAGGGCAGAATGTCCATTCTTGAAAAACCAACTAATCTTGGCCACCCATATATATAGATCTTAAGATGTCCTTCATTAGATTACTGTTACAATATTCCAAACTCTTGTGTTATCTCACCAAATAACTTGGATGCCCAGCTGGGGTACCAAAACCAAAACCTTCTGTGTATCCAACATATGACCTAAGCCCGTAGGCATAAGGGTACACAAGCAGACATATGAGAGTGAAATCCTCAGACTATCTCGCCACCAGTCCAGACTCAAGTCTTGCACAATTTGGTCTATTGTACACATGGTCACTGGTGTCATTCGTGCCTTTAATTGTTCAGATAAGTGCCCCATTGGGGAAACTTCCTTGTTTTCTTTGGATTATTGAGATTTAAATGGTTAGATGTCAGCTAAGAGGAGGAAGTATGATGTGGTAGGTAGATTCCTTATAAGGATCTCTACTCCTGGTGTCTTTTTTGTCTTTTACCAGAACACAATTTTTAAAACTGCAATATTTGTCAGTCATTAGTACCAAAAACCCTATACATGCATCTTTATAATGCCTATTTAGAGATGCTGTATTTAGGCACCTTGCCCAATCTAAAATGGCAGATGCTTCAGCACCTGACATCCCACTCATTTTGAAAAAGAAATTCAAACAGTCTAGGCCTGAAGGCTTCACAAGAGCTTGCAGTACATTAGACTTCTTCTCAGGATCTCACTACCATGATGCTGCAGGAGGCTTTACAGTATCTGATTCTCATATGTCCATTCGGACTGTCCTTAGCAATACAGTGGAGAGAGGGGAAACTAAACTTATAATTTTGGAAGGATCAAAAGGGATTCCTTAAATTTGAGTTAGGGAAGAGATACCTGAGTCTTTGATTGAAGTATGTCAGGGATAAGATATGCCATGACTTGTTAGAATAGATATTACTCCGAAGAAGAAGAAGAAACAGAAAATGAAAAATGTCTCTCCTTCTCAGATGTCAGGAGGGAAAAGAATGGATGGAATTCTCTCAAAGCCTGCTTAAGGCAATTTGGATCTCAAGCCACTTTCCTTTCTCTCCTCCACCCCTGCTCCTTCTACCCCTCAGAAAAGACCACATGAGTCTGCTTCTGAAGAAGATGAGACAGAGTCTGATTTGGGTGAAAACTCCCTTGCCTACTCATCCCAGATTTATTACCCAGGCCAAATGTCTTCTGATACTGATACTTTATACGTTCATAGGTTGGTACTAGGCTATCGGCCTTAGGGCGTATACAAGCCTAGCCATAACAATTCCCTGGATATTTCTTCCCACAAAATTTACTTCCCTGGACCCCTGTCTAGCAGGGTGACTGACATGATCCCCGGGGTGAATTTTCTATCTCCCATCCAATCGTCAAAGTTCCTTTTGAAGAGGGCCAAGGAGGCGCTCTGCTTGACATGTCTGGGCAGTCTATTTCAGAGTATGGGGAGTCTCTGGGTCAGGAACCTATCCCTCCAGCATGTTTTGTTCATTGTGATGACAAGGTTTAGATCCCTGGAGCGTGTGGCTCTGAGGGATTTATTCCCTGATTAACCTGTTGAGGAAATCTCCTTTGAGGAAACCATAACTAAGATGATGCATCATTTTGAGTGGGAATCCAGGCAATTATCTGATGTACAGAAACAATATTACAATTTACTAGAGGTTGGCATACCTGTGCTGCACCTGTCCCTCCTGTTTTGGATGCTTTTCTGGATGCCTTTGCTTTCACTGCTACTGCATCTGTTTCTCAACTTCCAAAATGTAAGAGACCTGATAGGTTGTATAAAGTGCCTGCCTGGAGACCTAAAATTGTTGTATAAAAATCCCTCAGCAGATATCTCTGCCTTTTCTATTTCCACAGACAAGCCATCTAAACTTTTCCCTACTGCTATTGCTCTACCCTCAGACAAAGAGTATGGGAGTGGACAGATATGAAAAGAATAAGAAAAAAGAATGAATGAATGTGCCACCTCTTGCTCTCACATATTTAGATAACTGAAACACTCAGTACAAACAGCAGTTTAGGTGGAAGCTTGGTAGCTCTTACAAGAACTGTTGAACTGTTACAAACAGCAGTTTAAATTGAGGTTTGCTAAAACTGTTGAGCTGTTAACAGCAGCTGAAACACTCTTAGTACAAACAGCAGTTTAGGTGGAAGTTTGCTGGCTCTTACAAGAACTGTTGGGCTGGTAAGAACAGCTGAAGCTCTCGATATAAACAGCAGTTTAAGCTGAAGCTTGCTAGCTCTTACAAGAACTGTTGAGCTGTTAAAAACAGCTAAAGCACTTTTGATACAAACAGCGATCTAAGTAGGAGCTTCCCAGTTCTAATTAGACTGTTAAAAACTCTTTATTATATAAAACAAACAGTAAAATACAGGATAAGCACTTTTGGTTATGCTTAACCTTCTTCAGATCCTGTTAGAAACAAGAAAAACTTCCTTTTTATATACAAAGCAGTTGCCACTCCCATTCTGAAGACATCATTCCTTAAAGTGAAAGCTTAGATTATATTCACTTTTTATTTCTCAGGCCTCGCTCTTTTAATATAGGTTTTAGGGGTACTACCCCGTTCAGTCCTGGGGGATGATCTGCTCTCAGATCCATAATTTACGTTACTTCTTCAGCTTCCGTTTTATTCATTAGGTCACCACCTAGTATACTTTCTTTTATGTTTGATAAAGCCATAAATCTAAAAGAGTGGTTCTCAAATCTAGAGATATGTTGGTAGACAGAATTAGTTTCTACCTTGTTTCTTATATCACATATGTGGCGAAGAATACGTTCCTTGAATTTTCTGATTGTTTTGCCTATATAATAAGCTGTGCAGATACTACTAGAGGTTGTAACATATACTAGGTTCCTGCTATTGCAATTCACTAGCCCTTGGAAAGTATATATCTTATTTGTTACAGGATGTATAAATGTATCTTGTGTGTTAATCCAAGCACATGCTTTACAGAAACCACATTTACGTGTACCTCTGTTAGGCCTTGTGGGAGCAGCCTGAGTGATATAATTTCTCATTTCTATTAAAAAATTCTATTCTATTAAAACAGCGAGGCCTGAGAAATAAAAAGTGAATATAATCTAAGCTTTCACTTTAAGGAATGATGTCTTCAGAATGGAGTGGCAACTGCTTTGTATATAAAAAGGAAGTTTTTCTTATTTGTAACAGGATCTGAAGAAGGTTAAGCATAACCGAAAGAGCTTATCCTGTATTTTACTGTTTGTTTTGCTATTTGTTTTATATAATAAAGAGTTTTTAACAGTCTAATTAGAACTGGGAAGCTCCTACTTAGATCGCTGTTTGTATCAAAAGTGCTTCAGCTATTTTTAACAGCTCAACAGTTCCTGTAAGAGCTGGTAAGCTTCAACTTAAACTGCTGTTTATATTAAGAGTGCTTCAGCTGTCTTAACAGCTCAACAGTTCCTGTAAGAGCTGGTAAGCTTCAACTTAAACTGCTGTTTATATTGAGTGCTTCAGCTGTTTCTTACCAGCCCTACAGTTCTTGTAAGAGCCAGCAAACTTCCACTCTAACTGCTGTTTGTATCAAGAGTGTTTCAGCTGCTGTTAACAGCTCAACAGTTTTAGCAAGCTTCAATTTAAACTGCTGTTTGTAACAGCTCAGCAGTTCTTGTAAGAGCTACCAAGCTTCCACCTAAACTGCTGTTTGTACTAAGTGTTTCAGTTATCTAAATATGTGAGAGCAAGAGGTGGCACATTCATTCTTTTTTCTTATACATTTTATATTTTTTTGAACAGACTTTAGTGGTGTGATTTGCCCTTTGTGCTTAGATATGAAAAGAAGGCATACACCTCTTCCACCATAGTCTTCAAAGCTGCAAATTACCAAACTCAAATGACAAAATCTTTGTAATGTATAATGAATGATTTGAATAAAAGTCTGTCTTATTTGGCAGTCTCAGACATTAAAACAGCAGGCTATGTCCATGATGGCTCAGGCCACTCAGGTTGCAATGTGTAGCATTAAGTGCAGCTGTGATGCAGTGGAAGCTTCTTTCAGAGCAACTGCTACTGAATCTGTCATTAAAAGATATGGATGGTGTTGTTTCCAGTCCTTGCCTAAGGATGTAAAAGCTAAACATTTGAATTCTCTCTTAATCGGTATCTATTATTTGGCATGGAAGTAGGGTTGCCAGATTTCCGACTGGCCAGGTAGGGACAAAAAGTGAAGACTAAAAAACAAAAAAAAAAAGGTCTTTCACAGCAAGTGAAGACTAAAAAAAAAGGTCTGTAATGCAGAACATCAGAGTTTCGCATTAAACAAAAGTAGCTCTGTGTTTATTTATTTATTTTTTTTGATTGGCCCGGGCCAATAAACATGGAGCTACTTCTGTTTAATGCGAAACATGGCAGTTCCGCATTAAACAGAAGTAGCTCTGTTTTGCGATTTTTTAATTGGCCCGTATACTGGTATACGGGCCAATAAAAAAAAAAACAAAGCGGAGGCTGCCGGGGATTTAAACCGGCAGTGCGGGACTTGGGATCAGGCTGCTGATCTCGGGACAGTCCCGCCCAAATAGGGATGTCTGGTAACCCTGCCCGGAAGTGATAAAATTATGCAAGATTTCAAACAAATCTTTCTCACATCTCTCCAAAGGTATCAGAGAAACTGCCTGGCTTAGGCCACTTCTCACAGTGACCCTAGGTTTGCACAGAAGGGCAGAAAAATGCCTTGAAAGAGATTTCAAGACAAACCGACCAGAGACTACAAATCTGGGAAGCCTCCTTTTCCATAAAAATCAGCCTGACTACTTTTTGCTTCCTCCAGCCCCTCTTGGTCTATCCCTCCCTCTATCAAAAAGATTGATCTCATCCCTGTCAGCTTGGCAGCTCATAACTTCAGACAAATGGGACCTTTCCATTAACCAACAAGGGTACGGAATTACTTGGAAAGATATTCTACCATTCAAAGGTATCCCACTGCCCCCTCCCAATCAGGTAAACCTCTTGCCTCCAACCCTACAGGCTCTTCATGAAAAAGGTACAATAAGAACATGTACCACAACAGTTTCTAGGAAAAGGTTTCTATTCCAGACTTTTCCTGGTGCCCATAAAAGGAGGAGAATGGAGACCCATTTTAGATTTTTCCTATCTCAACACTTTTCTGAAGGTCCCTCATTCAAAATACTGTTTCTGCAGATTCTTCTCCCTTACATTCTTCCTCAGAACTTCCTGGTATCTTTGGACTTGAAAGATGCTTTTCCCAACATCCTCATTCATCCTTCCTACAGGAAATTTTTAAGACTTTCAGCTTGCTCATCAGACATTCATTTCTCTGCTTTATCCCATGGGTCAGCTACAGCCCCCATGGTATTCAAAAGGTGCTTAGCACCAGTTATTGCCTTCTGCAGAACTCAGGGAATTCAAATATTTCCATATCTTGATGACCTGTTAATACATGCATCTTCTAAGGAAATCCTTTTACAGCTTCTCATCTACACTATCTTCCTCCTACAAGTTCTGGAATTCACAATAAACTTAAAAAAGTTCATGCTGAGTCACATCCAAGGCGTGGTCTTTCTGAACTGCAAGCTGGACATACACTTCATGCTGGTCTTCCTACCACAAGAAAAGGTCCAGGCCCTCTCTAACTACTTTCAATCCCTGTTACCCCTTCAATCTTGCCCTGAAAGAGAAATTCCCAGGGCGTTGGGGTTTATGGCAGCACCAATACCCACAGTTCATTTTGTAAGACTTCACATGAGAAATATGTAATGGTATCTAAAATCCATCTGGTCTAAGACTGTCACCCTCTGGACACTCATATTCCACTTCTCTGAATGTAAGTAGTGGCTATTACAGGTAAACTTCAGCCCGGGCCATCCTTTCAAGCTTACAGAACCTTTGTGGGATGAGTATAGAAATGCCTCAGATCTAGCTATGGGGGCATGGATAGGTTCCCTAAGGGTCGAAGGGCAATGATCACCTAATAAAGGACAGAACATATCAATGTGGAGGAAATGCAGGCACTAATACAGGCCATGTTCTCTGATGCATGGTCTTCAGGCCCCCTCAGGATCTGCCCAGACAACACTACAGTCATGTGGTATATAAAACAATGAGGGGGACCAAATCTTATCAGGTGTGCAGACAGGTTCTTCTAGCTTGAGAAAAGGCCATATAACAAATGTGCCCCTTCAAGTGGTTTACATTCTCTCCCAGGACAATGACCTGGTGGATTATCTAAGCAGATGCAGGGAAGACCCTCACAATTGGATGCTGAACAGGGATGTCGTCTTAGACATAGTCCACAAATGGGGTATTCCTCAGCTTTATTTACCTTCATTCTCAACAGGTAGCTCCAGCTGTTTTGGTTCATAACTCCTTGCCCTCAGTGCTGGAGGATGAATGCCATGCCCGTTCCTCAGGAAGAGAGGTATTTTATGTCTTTCTCCCCACCTCTACTCCTCAAGGTCTTGTTAAATATCCAGAGGGTCAAGACAAAAATCTTGCTGGTGAATGCATTTTTGCCCAGGCAGCACTGGTTTCCTCCTTCTCTATCACCCAGCTAGGGAACATCACCACAAATTACCCTACAGAGTTGACTTCTTCACACAGAGCAAGACCTCTCTACTTCATCACAACCTGTTGTCTGTCAGCCTGACAGTACCAATGCTAGGATCCTAATCCTTTTCAAACACTAGTCTTTTAAGGACATCCTACAGGTTCTTTAGGAAGTAGGATGCCTGCCACTGGAAAATCATATATATGCAAATGGAAAAGATTTTCTCCATGGTGTCATACTAACAAATAGAGCTGCATTCAAACTGGGGTTCCACATATCTTCTCTTATGTGCATGAGCTACTAGGAGCTAGTCTAGCCTACTCTTAAGTAAAGGCACACATTAGCTATTTCTTCATGTTTTCCTTTAGACCCTCCACTGATTTCTAGACTTGAGGTAAAGCAGTTTCTTAGGGGTGTCCTTCATTTGAACCCACCTAGGAAAACTATTCCACCTTCATGGGACCTTAACTGCATCCTACAAAATCTCTGCCACCTTTTGAAAAAGTGTCTTCTGCTTTTCTAAAATTTTGTACATGGAAAGCCATTATTCTGGTAGCCCTTACTACTGCGAGAAGAGTTTATGTGCTCCAAGCCCTGATAGCCTCCCCTCCTTTCTTATCTTTCATAAGAACAAGGTTTTCTCTGATGGTCAATCCTTCATTTATACCTAAGGTAGTCAATGGGCTGTCCTTTAACCAGGCCATTATTTTTCCCACCTTCTTCCCTAACCCTCAAAACAAGGGTGAATTAAATATTTATTCTCCGGATAGGCACAGGTAGCTCAGATTTTACTTGTATAAGACTAAAGACATTCAAAAAAACTGACCAGCTGTTTGTTTCCTTCCAGGAAACCAACTTGGGCAACCTGCTTTTTAAACAAACTATTGCTAAATGGATTTTTAAATCCATTTCTTTTTGCTCCACCCACCTTAATAAATCCTTACCCTCTCGAATTAAAGCACATTCTGCTAGAGCAGTTGCTTCCTCTGGAGCCTTTTACAAATATATTGATTCCAGAGCAGTCCTAAAAGCAGCAGCTTGGTCTTCTGTACACCCTTTCACTAAATTCTGTAGAGAAGATGCGTTCTCTAGATCCAGAGCATCCTTTGGTAGGGCTGCTCTCTCTTGACTTATTGTCAGCTCATCATCCTTACTACTCATTAAACTTTGGGAATCACCCAAAAGTTTGGAATACTGCAAAAGAGATCTAAGGAATGACACAGTACGGTAGTGTAAGAATTTACCATAACAGTAAATGTCCTGCTGATCAGTGTTGCAGTATTCCTTCCCACCCTACCATCCCCCATTTTTTGGTCTTGCCTACATGTCCTCTGTTTTATCATGGACCAAGGAGGAGCCATTCTGTGCCTTTCTTTCTCTTAGCTGACCTTTGCCTGCTTTGTTAACTTTCTTTGGCTGTCCCCAGGTCTCCTAATTTTGAGATAGTCTGAGGATTTCATGTTCATATATCTGCTTATGTACCCTGATGCATCTGGGCTTAAGTCATACGTAGAACCTATGAATCTGTGAAAGTTTTTTCTTTGGTAGTCCAACAGGATGTCCAGGTTATTTGGCTTCGACCCGAATGTTTGGAATAGTACTAGCAGGACAGCTACTGATATGGTAAGTTCTTATACAACTATACTTCACTAATACAGTGTTAAAGCAGAGAATATATTATAAAGAATATAATCAGGTCATGTCACTCATTATCAAGAAAGCTTATTGCTTATATTAGTCATAAGCTAAACCAAATTATTTATCCAAAACCTGACTCTTCACATTAGACCTAACTTACTTTCAAATCAGTCCTCACCTTTTGACTTTTAGAAGCCAACATAGACGCCCTGAAATTATGTACTTCAATGGGGGTGCTACAAAACCCTGATGTATTAACGTGGTGTCCCTCGTATTCTTTTTATACCATTGACATGCCAGAGAAATTGCTCCAGAGCAGTATAAATCCAAGCAAAACCCTCATTGCTGGCTACAACTTGTCCTAATGTAATGGGCAATGGAAAAATTAGTAGAAATTTTGACTTTTCTGTCACTGAACACATTCTAATCCTTTCTAAAATAACAGCATCCATCAATACTAGAAGGAGAAATCATTCTCAAAACTTATTAAAATGGCATAAAATGGTGAAAAACAGGCTTTGCTTGCTGATAGGCATGAACCACTCCTCTCACTTCTGCACCAGACTGGCTGAACACAAATACCTGCTCATGAATGTTATTCCTGAGGTACTTCATTGTTTAGCGGCCGGACTTTGGGCCCAAGAAACCTTCATAAAATCATACCAGTACTTACCGGGAAAAGTGAGACGTGTGAGTAAAACAGCCTCCCTTAGGTTGAATTATATCAATTATACATAAACATCCACACCATTGGTGGTTGTTGAAATGATGACAGACAAATTTAGTGATCATTCATTCACATATGTTGCTTGAAAAAAAGCTTCAGAAATGCCGTCTGCAATACTAATGATCAAATCAGCTTATTGAGTGCTCACTTGGATGTTATTGCTTATTTATATTCTGAAACCTGGCTCAAACCACACATCTTAAACAATGACATGGCTTAGTGGTAAATCACTTTGGTTATGGTGTGCAGGGTCCTGGGTGCAAGCCTTGCAAAGGCTGTTTATTTGGGGGTTGGGAGGGTGGCCTAACAGTTAAGGTGTTCACCTTACAAACACAAGGTGTGGGGTTTGAGTCTCACAAGGGATAATTGGCTAGGCTTAAAATGGCTCGCAAGGGCAGTTAGCTTAGTACTAATCTGTGAACCTGTGAAATTCCCCCACCTGGTTATAATATCTACCACTCTGACAGATTCCCTAAAAAAGGGAGTGAAGTAGCCATCCTCTACTCATCCAGCCTAAATCTCTCACCTATTGCCATCCCTATCCCCGACTTCTACCCAGCTGAATTACTCATCCTTACCTGCCACCTTAACCCACACAAGAAATTTGCTATCACTTCCATTTATATCGCCCCTGGAAACAACATCCCCATCCTAGAAAATATTCTATCCTGGTTTTCCCATAATATACACTATGAAACCCTTATCCTCGGTGACGTCAATATAGATTGGTCCAAACTTACAACAGACGCTCCACAATTTAGTTTAAACCTCCATAGCTTTCATCAACTGATAAATTAACCCTTCAATAAGACCTCTACCTCCAGCTCTACTATTGACTGGATACTGACTAACTCCCCCAACCTTTACCATAGCCCAACTACCTCACCAGACTCCCTAAGTGATCATCTCCCCATCTCTATTGTAAGGCACACTAACCAAATACCTAGACCCCACCTTTATAAGCACTGTCGCAAACTTACTAACTTTAATTCCACTCAATTTAACTCTATACTACCTAACATTGATTGGTCCTTCCTTTGGCATCTTCCTCTTGATGATGCAGTGAGTAAATTCAACAGCATCTTTCTTGCTACCCTCGACTCACTTGCTCCATCCAAGAAAATTAGAATCAAATCTAATTATGCCCCCAGCTAACCAAGGAAGCTAGATCCCTTATGCACAAAAGAGACAATGATTGGAAAGCCTGGGTTAAGAAGAAAGAGCTACCCCTACTACAAAATTACTGAGAACTAAGGAATCTTGCCCAGAAACAAACTAATAAAGACAAAAAAAATTACTATAACTCTGCCCAACTCAATGGCAAGTCCAACCCACGTAAGTTTTGGTCAACTCTTAATAATATTCTTTCTCCTGGCCACCCTTCCAACCCCACCCCCTTTCCCAAATATATCTCCACCAAAGACTACTAGCCTCCTCAAATGACACTTCCTTAATACAAAACAAAAACTCACCCCCTCCAACCCAAACACTTCATCTACCCCTTCTCCCTCCAACCCTAAATCCTGTTCTACCCCTTCTCCCTCCCCTCCACTCAATAAAAAACCTCTTCTCCTTTCAACCCGTTTCCACTTCTTACATCAAAACACTTCTTCAAAAGTTGAAACCCTGCTCAGCCTCCACAGATAACCTCCCCTCTAGCTTCCTCAAACTAGCTGCTGAATCTATAGTCCATCCTGTATCCATTCTCATCAACAGGTCTATTCATGAAGTCACTGTACCACATATTTGGAAATCTTTCTTCACAATCCCTTCCATAAAGGAGGCATCTCATCTGACCCATCTAATTACAGACCCATCACCATCCTATCTCCCCTTTCTAAAGTACTTGAAAAATACATTCATTCACAGCTTCTAAACTTTCTACTTCAGCATAACCTCCTCACTCCTACCCAGCATGACTTTTGGCCAAACCACAGCACAACTACTGCCCTCCTATCATTTACACATGCTATTGCTGAGGCCCGTGACAACAACCAACCCATATCCTGTCTTTTCCTAGACCTTTCAAAAGCTTTTGATACTCTCTTTCACTCTTTGCTACTAACCAAAATGGCTAATCTCAACCTATCAGCTTCCTCCCTATCCTGGTCCTCTAGCTATCTCTCTTGCAGACAGCAATCCATCAGAGGGCTCTCATCCTGCTCTCCCTATATTTCAGTACCATGTGGTATTCCACAAGGCTCCATCTTAGTTCCCCTAATGTTTAATATATTCACTAATGAATTATACACATCCTGCCAACAATCCAGGTCTATATTATAATAGCGAAACTCCCT
This sequence comes from Protopterus annectens, assembly GCF_019279795.1. Classification (NCBI taxonomy): domain Eukaryota; kingdom Metazoa; phylum Chordata; order Ceratodontiformes; family Protopteridae; genus Protopterus; species Protopterus annectens. Next base: position 487,543,399 of record NC_056729.1, read on the forward strand.
TTAAGCAAACACGAAAACACCGACACATATTGTGTGAACCGTGAATATGCCGAACGTCCTAAACCACAAAATACAAAAAGTAGAATCCCCATAGTTGGCCAATTCCTCCTCCCACTACATACTGCCTACCCAAACAAAATAAATAAACCACATTCATACACTAACCAAAACCCTACTTCTAACCCTAAAGTAAAGCACCAAAACCCTACATCTAACCCTACACTAAACCTTACATACATTACTATCTATGCACTTACCTTAACCCGCACCCTAACCCTAAGGTCCGTAACTATCGCACACTTACCCTACAGTGATATACCAAAACAAAACAAATAATCCACACACATACATTTAACAAAACCCTAATTCTAACCCTACACTAAACCTTACATACATTACCTATCTATGCACTTACCTTAACCCGCACCCTAACCCTAAGGTCCATAACTATCACACACTTACCCTACGGAGCTGTACCACAGACGGGCCAACCATGACACTTCGACTTTTTGGATTTTGCGGTTTAGCATGTTCGATATAATCGCGTTTCACGCAATACGTGTCAGTGTTTTTGCATTTGCTTAAAAGGATTTTCGGTATTGTAATATAGACCCCAACAATCCACCCTCATCCAATGTGCTGATGACTCTTCTTTTATCTCTATCTCCAGCAACATCCCAGAACTTATTACCCTAAGCCAAAATACCTTCTTATCTACTGAAAATGGCTATCTGATAATCTACTCATTCTTAACCCAAAAAAGACCAAGCTACTGCTCTTTCTCCCCCAGTCCCTCTCTCAACATAAATCTACTTTTACTATTACATCCTCTAATAACACTATCATAAAACCTGAACCTCAAACTAAGCCCTTAGTTGTCATCATTGATGACGAACTGAAGTTTAACCTTCACTTACTACAATGTATCAAAAGAACTCACCAGAAATTAGGATTACTATATCGCAATAAAAGATTCCTAAACTCCAATGCTAGACTCTCCCTGGCTCAGACCCTTCTCCTTCCCTCCCAGCTATACGCTGCCCCAGTTCTAACTAATATTCAAGTCACAACCTTGCTCAAACTCCAACAAACATCTCACAAAATAGCCCGATTCATTACAAACTCTCCCTAGCCATGGTGGTGCAATGGTAGCATTGTTGCCTCACAGCAAGAGGTTCTCCTGTTCAATTCTCGGCTGGAGTGCCTTCTGTGTGGAGTCTGCATGTCCTCCCCACGGTTGAGTGGCGTTCGAAAAGACATGCGTGAATGGGCGTGCCTTCGCTGAAGGTTGGGTGTCAGGCTGGCAACTCGACACCATAAAAATCTACTGCCAATCATTAGCGGACAGGAGTTCCGCTGTGGCGACCCCTAACCGGGAAATGCCGAAAAGACAAACAAGCAAACATTACGAACTCTCCCTATAACTCTCACCACTGACAGGCTCTAAATGCCCTCAAATGGCTCGAACTCCACCAACAACTTATGCTATCACAATTTCAAATACCACACCATTCTCTATAAACCATCATCATGCCCTGCTCTATCCTCCCTCATATCCCCCTACTCCCCATCTCGGGGACTACGTAGCTCGAACCATTAACTCTCATTTCATACTCTCACCTCTAGATATGCTTACAATACCCTCCCCCATCTTAATTTGTATCTACTATAACAATACCTAATTAACACATCTCCTTCATACCATATACTATAACATTACCTAATTAACATATCTCCTCCATACCATATACTATAACATTACCTAATTAACACATCTTCTTCATACCATATACTATAACATTACCTAATTAACACAGCTCCTCCATACCATATTCTATAACATTACCTAATTAGCACATCTCCTTCATACCATATACTATAACATTACCTAATTAACACATCTCCTCCATACCATATACTATAACATTACCTAATTAACACATCTCCTCCATACCATATACTATAACATTACCTAATTAACACATCTCCTCCATACAATATACTATAACATTACCTAATTAACACATCTCCTCCATACCATATACTATAACATTACCTAATTAACACATCTCCTCCATACCATATAATATAACATTACCTAATTAACACATCTCCTTCATACCATATACTATAACATTACCTAATTAACACATCTCCTCCATACCATATACTATAACATTACCTAATTAACACATCTCCTCCATACCATATAATATAACATTACCTAATTAACACATCTCCTTCATACCATATACTATAACATTACCTAATTAACACATCTCCTCCATACCATATACTATAACATTACCTAATTAACACATCTCCTCCATACCATATACTATAACATTACCTAATTAACACATCTCCTTCATACCATATACTATAACATTACCTAATTAACACATCTCCTCCATACCATATACTACACTTGTATAATTTCTTAAATAATGTTGATAAGCAACTTTAACAAATACTATTTATCTTATGTAGTAAGTGCTTGTCTTTTTTTTAATTTTTTTATGTTTTCATTTTTTTATTTTAACTTTGTAATTTACTGAAGTGTGTACTAACATATTTCACTGTAATATTTTTGAGTGTGAATTTTATTTTTAATATGAAAACTTCTATCTAATCTGGAGCTTTTTTCCTAGGGTCTCCACTGAAAATAGGCTACTGGCCTAGTTGGACCAACCTGGTTAACAAATGTCAATAAATAAATAAAATGAATATTTATTGAATAGCACTTGCAGTAATTGATGAATCCTTACTTATTTCATTTTTTGCAGAAATTCATTTATGTGCTGGACCATCTTGCTGCTTTGGAAACAATATTGGTCAAAGGGGAATATTATAAATGGATTACACTAACAATAAATGACCAGAGAAGTGATTCTGCATGGGCAGTACACAATGCTTATCCATACAATCCAGCTAAGGAACAACTATAAATGTAAAATAAAAAAAGAGAACTCTGGGTGTTTTTAGGATATGTAAAATCTTCAGTGACACATGTGGTAGCCTTTTTAAACGTGTTCAGCACTTGTTGGATGGAAGAAAAAGAACCAGTCCAATATATACTGGGTCACAGCTATTTTTCTACAGAGTTCCAGGAAGACATTAGTAACTAGTTTAACCAACTCTTCACAAGCGTTGCTAATAAACTCTTAAAAACTACATACCTGACCCATTTCCAGCAGTCATATTGATGTCCACTATAACAGGGCTAATATATACTGAATGACTGAGAATTTCCAGAAACTGGCAGATAGAAACAGGAACATCTACACTCATAACAACATAAAAATAGACTTCACTGTTGGAAACTTTGTTTCCTCCACTTCCTTATATGTGTGTACCAAAACCAATATCATAGTTTCTTAGCATAGGTTGTATTGTAGTTAACAGGGAATTTGTAGAGAGTGCTTTTTCTGTATACTGATTTCATTAGAATTAGGATTCAGGCTGTTTATCATTGGTATGTAGTTGTGCCCTTTGCCTTCTTTGTTTTACAAAAAAGTTGAGTACAACGACTATAGAATAACATAGTAAATCGAATGGTTTGCCATTCAGAGATAGCTTGATGCTTCAGTTTAATATCAGGTGTCTAAAATCATTGTACAACTCATCACCATAATAATGAACAGCTCATTTCGGGATTAAATTGATCAGTCATAGCATGAAGTTATGGGAAAGAGTAGTGGAAGCTAGGTTAAGAAGGGACATGATGATTAGTGATCAGCAGTATGGTTTCATGCCAGGAAAGAGCACTACAGACGCAATGTTTGCTCTGAGATTGTTGATGGAGAAGTGCAGAGAAGGTCAGAAGGAGTTGAATTGTGTCTTTATGGACTTAGAGAAAGCATATGACAGGGTGCCTAAAGAGGAGTTGTGGTATTGTATGAGGAAGTCGGGAGTGTCAGAGAAGTATGTAAGAGTGGTACAGGATATGTACGAGGGTAGTGTGACAGTGGTAAGAGCTGCAGTTGGAGTGACGGATGCATTTAAGGTGTAGGTGGGATTACATCAAGGATCAGCTCTGAGCCCTTTCTTATTTGCAATGCTGATGGACAGGTTGACAGACAAGATCAGACAGAAGACCCCGTGGACTATGATGTTTGCAGATGACATTGTGATCTGTAGTGAGAGTAGGGAACAGGTAGAGGAGACCCTGGAGAGATGGAGATATGCTCTAGAGAGAAGAGGAATGAAGGTCAGCAGGACTAAGGCAGAATATATGTGTGTGAATGAGAGGGAGGATAGAGGAATGGTGAGGATGCAAGGAGTAGAGGTGGCGAAGGTGGATGAGTTTAAATACTTGGGATCAATAGTTCAGAATAATGGTGAGTGTGGAAGAGAGGTGAAGAAGAGAGTACAGGCAGGATGGAGTGGGTGGAGAAGAGTGTCAGGAGTGATTTGTGACAGATGAGTACCAGTAAGAGTGAAATGTAAGGTCTACAAGAGGATAGTGAGACCAGCGATGTTATATGGGTTGGAGACAGTGGCATTGACAAAAAGGCAGGAGTTAGAGCTGGATGTGGCAGAGTTAAAGATGTTAAGATTAGCACTGGGTGTGGCGAGGGTGGACAGGATTAGGAATAAGTGTATTAGAGGGTCATCCCAGGTTGGAAGGTTTGGAGACAAAGCCAGAGAGGCAAGATTACATTGCTTTGGACATGTGCTGAGGAGGGATGATGAGTATATTGGGAAAAAGATGCTAAGCATGAAGCTACCAGGTAACAGGAAAAGAGGAAGGCCTAAGATAAGGTTTATGGATGTGGTGAGAGAGGACATGCAGGTGGTTGGTGTGACAGAGTAAGATGCAGAGGACAGGGAGAAATGAAAACAGATGATCCACTGTGGCGACCCCTAACGGGAACAGCCGAAAGAAGATGATGATGATTTCGAGTTTGCCATATTCTGACATTATGGAAACAGATGGTAACCATTCCTATAT